>NC_091122.1:34489289-34789289 GCF_040183065.1 Periplaneta americana
ATTATGGATTTTTAAATCACTCGCCCACTTTTATTGTTGTTTTCGGTAAATTAAATTTTCAAAACATTTTTTCTTTCTTTAAAATACCCTTTGATATGTGTGGAATGCATTGCATAACATCTTATGGGTAATTGTGCCCTTATCGGATGTTGAGACGTCGTTTTTAAACTTCCTGCGCTATGGATTTTTAAATCACAGGCCACCTTTTAT
This sequence comes from Periplaneta americana, assembly GCF_040183065.1. Classification (NCBI taxonomy): domain Eukaryota; kingdom Metazoa; phylum Arthropoda; class Insecta; order Blattodea; family Blattidae; genus Periplaneta; species Periplaneta americana. The sequence continues at coordinate 34,489,500 of NC_091122.1, forward strand.
CGGTTTCCAGTAACTTCATTTTTTTTTTTTTTTGCTACATTGCCAGACAAAATGGATATAATTTCTGAACTATTAAAGATACATGCATGAAATTTAGAACACACATTCTTTAGAGTATTACGAAACTTTTCTCTGTAACAGAATTTTGTTAATTGATTTCATTTTAAAAATACGTCCGTTTGTTTGCAAGAAAGGAAATCAGAAAATTGTTACTAAATTTTTATTGTTTATTTTACAAACGTAGGGACTAATATCAAAATTCTGTTACAGACAGTTTGTAGAACATACTTTTGCAAATACATTGCAAAAACTGTTTAAATCTACATCTTTAAAAACGGTTTAGATATATCGGTTTTAGTACAATCCTGCATTGGGTATATTTTTTTCTCAAATTTGGGCCCCCAAATAATTTTTTTTTTTCAAAATATTTTTATTTGGTTGAGTTGCCACAGCTATGAGCTCTCTACATACATACAATTAATAATTTACACCAAATAGGAAAAGTTTTAAAAATACCATCCTCTCCCCTTAAGGTTGATGTCATTATCTAATTCATGGATCACTACGAAATTTAATGTTATTATGAAAAATGGTAAAAAGGAGAATTATCACCACGAATACAGTAATCCTTTCCTTTATTTTCTATAGAAACAGCACTACATCTTGCAGTTATAGACCCAATTAGATCATTATCTAATCCTTAACAGAAATGTGACATTCATCGTTTTTCCAGCGAACTCTTCATTTGTAAACGACTTAATTTATCAGATTTAAATATTGAGATGTGGAACATGAGAAAATTTTATTTTCCAGTACATTTATTTTATTTATTTTTATTTTAGTAGGTTATTTTAGGACGCTTTACCAACATCTTTGGTTATTTAGCGCCTGAATGAGATGAAGGTGATAATGCCGGTGAAATGAGTCCGGGGTCCAACACCGAAAGTTACCCAGCATTTGCTCATATTGGGTTGAGGGAAAACCCCGGAAAAACCTCAACTAGGTAACTTGCCCCAACCGGGAATCGAACCCGGGCCACCTGGTTTTGCGACCAGACGCACTAACCGTTGTTCCACAGGTGTGGACTTCTCCAGTACAAGCCTCTTACACTCTATGATGCAAAGTCGTCTCTAAGGCCTATATACATGGAAGATTCCATGTCAAATCACATAAAAAGCAACTATTCTAATTCATTTTCATGATTACAGCAACTTATAAAAAATATGACAAAAGTGACACATACTTCCTCATTATTCGTGATCCTGCCTAGGAAATGGGCTCTTAATTCGGAAAAATCAATTTTCTGTTTTTGTTTGTTTCTACTTAAGAATTAAATTTTGAGCATTTAAAACAAAAGTTTGTTGTAAGTGAAAAAAAAAGAGAAAATTTTACAACGATTTCAATTTAATATTATGAACTGATTTTCTCTGGGGAAACGGCTTTAAAGTTAAATAATATTGAACGTAAAAATAACATTTTCGTTGTATTACAAACTGCTGTCACATCGATGGCCGTGTCATCACGTAGTTCAAATTTTGATCCAAATTATCATTCTAAGATCCAGAAATAATATTCTCACCCAAGTCAAGATTTTTTTATTCTGTAAAGTTATGAGTTCCGAATTGACGTCCCTTTTCCTAGGCATCGTCACGTAATTTATATTACGCGTTTACCATTTATACAGTTTATGTAGTTTATCTTGAGAAATAATTATTCTATAAACATATCTAAATTTCATAAGCATCCAAATAAAAAATTAACTTTCGTTTCTTGGTTACACAGGCATGCTTTATAAAATTCCATAATTAAGATATTTTACTTATAAATTGTAAAAATAAATTATGGGTTAAATTTCTATTTTCTATAGTTCTTAAGATACTAGAAACTTCATATTTTGTACACTTCATCCCCTTCCTGTAAGTATTCTTGCATATAAATTTCATTGATCAGATTAATAGTTTTTGAGTTATGCAAATAAAAAAAAAAACAAAGATTATACAGAGTGTTTCCGGGCTAGTGTTACAAACTTTCAGGGATGGTGGGGAAGGGCACATGTATCCATTTGAGATAAGGAACCCTGGTCCGGAAATGACTGAGTCGGAAGTTACAAGCAAAAATAGTCGTGTGGAAATGGAATTGTAATTTGGCACCACGTGCCCTCCGTCCCTTAACCATTGAAACAGACGTGGAAAGATGGTATCATCCCTGAAAGTTTGTAACACCACCTCGTAAACACCCTGTATATGCACTAAAAACAGAAAAAAGGGCATATTTTGAGATATAAAAGTCTAAATATGTGCTATTAAATAAATAAGACCAAAACATGCAAACATGCACGGAAAAAAGTACGATTATTTGTAATCGATGTCATGAAACAAATATTTGCAAAGTTTGAGAAGTGTAACAAACTTATATTTGCATGGAAATCCGGGCTCTGTGATTGTATCATTTTGTTACATTATTTTAAATACATGTTGTATATCTCGGAGTGCATTTCGAATCTAATCTCAATTGGGATACGCATATTAAATATACATGTAAGAGGCATTCTCTATTCTCCATTCACTAAAAAGATTGTATCATTATCCATCTAAATTAAAACAGACGCTGGTACAGACACTCATTCTACCTCACTTCGATTATTGCGACGTTTTGTTCAGTGATCTCAGGACTGATTCCGCTCAGAAACTACAGCGTGTTCATAACGCGTGCGACCGCTTCATTTGTAATGTTCGATACTTTGATCATATCTCACCTTCTTTCGAGAAGTTATCATGGCTTAGGTTACATGAAAGGAGAAATCTGCACTCACTTTGTCTCTTATATCGAATTATGCACACTTCATCCCCCTCTTATTTATTCGCTCATTTTCATACTCTCTCTCGCTATCATAATATTAATACTCGATCACAACGCGATAACACGCTAGAAATTCCACTTCACACATCGTCTCTGTATTCCTCATCTTTCACTGTTGCTACCTCTCGTCACTGGAACTCTCTGCCGCCTGAAGTCAAGGACTGCCGAAAATTGAAATCTTTCAAATCCAAGTTAGAAAATTATCTTATGACGAGTTGCCAAACTAACTTACTATTATGACAAGTGTTGTATTGCATGTTTCCACGTATTCACATTTTTTTATGTTCTAGTGATACTAAACTTATTTTATATTTTTGTTTTCATATTTTCCGATAATGGTATATCTCTAATGTGATATGTTGAGCTATATATAATCATAATTCTCCTTATTGTGTGTACTTAAAAATATTGTATTCACTGTATGCTTTGTACTGCCCTATTTTATTACTACTATTAGTATTATTACTATTATTATTATCATTATTACTATTCTTTATTATTATTATTATTATTATTATTATTATCTTCCGTCCATAGAAGTGAGTGTGCGCTGTCTCGGATTGCCCTGTGTTGTCTCTGCGGTGGCTGAGCATCATGCCGATCTCAGAGCCAGAAAAGACCGCATATTTGTGATGTACGATCAATCGACTCTCCCTCCCCTACCCGCAGTGGTGTGCAAGTCGCACAAAAGTGGAGGTTAAGCAGAGCAAGTAAGAGGGAAATAATTATTATAATCATGGTAATTATCACAATTAACACAGTATAACAAGAACGAGCCGGCACTCACGCTTCATGTTTTTCTCCTCTTCCTCGGGCGTGAGGATCGGTGTTGTGTCCTGCACCACATCTGGACCTGCAACAATTAAATAAAAACACGTCACCACATTTTGTGTACATCCAAGTCGTGATTATGTAACTACTGCACAAGCCGTGTCGCGTTTTTCATTCCTCAGGTATGGAGGTACAGTGCGACCAATAAATATAGCCTCTCTTACAAGGGAAGGGTTTCGGCTCGAACAGGAATTTCGTATCCGAAATTTGTATCTTTACATCTCTGTAAAGCTCCCAAAAGCATTCGTTTGTGTAATGTGTGGTTTCTCTGTTAGAGCACTGTACAAGTTGAGGGGTGGGGAGAGCACTGCACAAATTAAGGGGATGGGACACCTTACCTGTAAGCCTAGCCTAGCCTAGAAGCAAGTGCGAGTGGTAAAATATCTAAAGTCCATTTAAGAACATTTTTCTCCAACGTTCTATCTGAAAATATTGCAGCTAATAAAAAATGTACACTGTTGTGTGAGTCATTGAATGCGCACAAGGACACAACCTTAATAAATGAATCATTCCAAGGCTAAGACATGGAATGTATGATCATTCCACCTGAAAAAACTAAATATTTCCAGCCTCCGAATATCTACTGTATTTCCTTAGACAAGCATCAAAATCCACAGTTAATTCCCGATTTACCACGAAAATCGTCTGTAGCTGCATTTAGATTGGCAACAGGCCATGATTGTTTGGCCAAACACCTGCATAGAATTGGAATATATCAGTCCCCTAACTGCCCATTGTGCAACTCGAACCAAGAAATGGATTCGGAACACCTCAAAATCTGTGCTTCAGTGGCTGGTCATCATAATATCTTTGAAAAATATTGAAGTGCAAGAGGTCAAATGACTTTATTGTCAAACGCCTGGCATTAGAAAACAACAACAACATTTCCTTAGACAATACAAAATATATGCTCGGAGGATAACAGATTGCATAAGGACTCTTGCTGAGAATCCAGAACTTAACTTGGGAAATCGAGTGTTTATAATGAAAATGCACTCTGTTATTCATAACCAGTTGTCTGCTCCAGTATACTGCCTTATGCTTCAGTATTCCTGGCAGTCAGCTGGTTACGTGAATCCTGAACAAGTCTCGGACTTCAAAAATGTAATTCAGGTGGCATTTGATTTTTCAGCACTGGAGTGTGGTTCAGAAGATTGTTCAGGTGTTGCTTCTGTGTGTTGTGCTTATTGCTCTGCTCCATGCTGTTTCATGCATTTTATAGAGAATCCTCATGCACATTTTTAAAGAAGTGTATTGACCAATACCAACCAAACGGAGAGTTACACAAATGAATGCTTTTACGGACTTCATCACCATTGTGAGGTAACCCTCTGTACAAATTTTTAACCAAAAATTACTGTTCGAGCCGAAACCCTTCCCTTGTTAGTGATGCAAGAAGGAAAATTTTCCGCTGAAAACGTCCTGAATTGGAAAATTTTCGTCTATATTTTTCTAGAATAATATCGACTGACCAAATTTTAATTTCCTTCTGTTCCTTACTTACAACTTCAAGTACTGCACATGCATTTTTAGTTGGTTATTTAACGATGCTGTATCAACTACTAGGTTATTTAGCGTCGATGGTATTAGTGATAGCGAGATGAGGCCAAGGATTCACAGTAGATTACCTGATATCTGCCTTACGGTCGGGAAAAACCTTGGAAGAAACCCAACCAGGCAATTAGCCTAAGCGGAAATCGAACCCGCGCCCACTCGCAACTCCGGATCGGCAGGTTGATTCAGTATTCTCATTAATCACCAGCTTATCAAACCTATGTCGTAAGTCATTTAACCTTTCGAAGCAGTATCAATACTTACTTCGAAACAGCTCCACTGTCACATTTGCTTTACCATAACATTCATGTTGATTAAGAAACAAGCGTTGGCGAATTATTCTGAGAACTTTCTGATCTAATCTAAATTATCACAACACTATTCGCTCCACGTGTCTGATATATATTTATCATTTTAAAATAATTAGTTGTTGTTGATTGAGGGACACATTAATAGGGTTTCTGGTATGTCTCTTTATTTTTTGTAACACATTCAAATTTCCAGCCAGTCACGTATACCCACACCAAGTGCGAAGTTCTACGTTGTTTTGAAAATAGTGTAGGCCTATGACTATCCTGATCCGTTTTCAGCTGCGCATGTTAAGTTTTACAGTTTTCGTGTGATCGAGTAATACTAAAAATGTGTTGCGTAAATGGGGACATTTGAGCAGCAAATAGTTCAGCTACCGATATGGATAAGAGATAAGTAATAATTATATTAATTATAATACAATTATACCAGTTCAATAATACAACTTATCAAAATCAATCAGCTGAAAGAAATAATCACACAGCACATCCACATACGTAGAACACATCACAAACACCAACCACAACTACAGCAACATAGACACAGACATGAAAATTCTACATATAAAACCGAAAAACCAGAAACTAAACACACTAGAACAGTACGAAATATATAGACACACAAAAACACATCCACAATAAATCCTCAATACATAACTGAATTTCAGAACACACTATTTTGACTCCACACTACATAACATAAACGCACCCCGCAGCGAAACAACCGAAGAAACCGGAAGATGCAAGGACCTTAGTTCTGAAGATGATTAAGCTGAAACTAGTCAACTAGGTATTTATAAATTTAGTTCACAATTAACACGTGAAAGCGATCCTAAAAGAAATGCTTAATAAGGGAGAAAAAATAAAAGAAAATGTATCAGTAGAATTTTAAAATTAGCAAAATCAAAAGCTAGAAAATTGCTTAATGAAAAAAGTTTCAGAAAAATCTACGTATAATTATGAGCACTTATAAAACTTAGTAGTAACAATAATAATAATAATAATAATAATAATAATAATAATAATAATAATAATAATAATAATCCGTGGCGCTACAGCCCGTGAAGGGCCTAGACCGACCAGCCGGCTGCTGGCCTCATGCCCACATGCCGAAGCAGAGGTGGACGATCATCCAACCAGGATGGAGGTATCGTATGGTTAGCATGATGATCCCCCAGCCGTTATAGCTGGCATTCGCAACCGGATTTCGCTACCTATCTTAGCTCCCCAAGTGCATCACGATGCTGGGTGGGCACCTGTTCAATACAGTGGCCGAAATTTCATGAGAAAGTTTCTTCCCCCATGAGGACTCGAACCAGCGCGCATTCCGTAACGCGGGTCCTAGGCAGATGCCTTAGACCACGACGCCACGGCGCGGGACATAAAACTTAGTAAGATTGCTTAATAAGGAAAAAATAAGGAAAATTTATAATTTTATATCAGTACAATAAATAAAAAGAAAACTCAATAAGCCAAAAACGAAAATTTTCCGGAAATTTTTCATTAGTGTTTCACCATTGTATTTGTAATTTATTACAAACATATTCTTTTTTATTTCAATAATAGTCAAAGTAAAATTTGATGATTCTATTGTCGCAATTTAGTGATCACGGTAGTTTCAGCTGTTAAGGCACGAAACTTTGATGGTGCATAAAGACCATGATCGTCATTAACCAATTACTTATTCTATTCACGAATAGTACATTATGCAACGAGCCTATAATGGTAGTAATTAAGACGCGAGTATGTTTATGAAACGAGTGCAAGCGAGTTTCATAATTTTCATACGAGCGTCTTAATTACCATTATAGGCAAGTTTCATACGACTTTTTATGCTCGACCATATTTCTAACTTGAAAATATTCATAAGTATTCATGTTATTCTTATCTGACTGGGGAGCGGAACTGACCTTGTCCAATATCTCGTAAATTGTGAGATGTGCGCAGACGCGAAAGTATTGATTTTTTCCGAGGAATAAATGTCATTGACCTTGATATAATCTAGAGAGTAAAATAAACATTAATCTTGGAATAACCTTGAAATTGATTTAGACATTGAAAAACGAGATGAAAAATTGAATTTATTTGAATATTATTTACAATTAACGCTAATTATTATAGTAACAGAACATAACCTTCTGAGACAGTATTGGATTTCCAGCCTCCGTGACGTTTCGCTAGTTCTCTTTCGATTGCATATCAGAGAATAATCGATACTTGCGCTTTTATATTGCTACAATGGTGTTTTCTGATTGGTGGAACACCTGAACTTTAATGAATAAGTGTACTTTAATGAGGTCTGCTATCAGGTGTATAATTACTACATTTCGGTATGGTCGAGCATAAATATTATTATTAAATATCAAAAGGTTTTCATTTCCTTGGGGTAAATTAAAACTTCTAACTTTTCCACAGCTGTAATGAGTACAAAATAAGCAGGGAGATGTAGCCTACCAGAAGCAGACAGGCACTGAATTCAACACGACTTGAAAATTAAGTGTCTTAGACAAACAACGTGTAGACAGATTAAAGGAATCAGTGACGCGAAGAAATGCAACGGTGCAATAAAAAAGAAGAAACGTTTATTGTGGTGAAGCGACAGACGATGTGGTCAGCCGCCTTCGGCTCTGCGGGACCCTTCTCGAACACTGGCCAGGGCAAAGGGAACAGCGCTTCCTGGGCTTTCTCCTGCAGGGAGATTCACCACAATAAGAACTGTGTCATGCACAGTGATGTGACACTGAAGTAAAATGGAGGGTAATCGTTCATCTGGATCTTTACCAACACCATCACCGTTTTTAAGTCACTATCACCATCGAAAAAATCTTAATCTAAATTGTCAATGTTTATTATTACTACTACTACTACTACTACTACTACTACTACTACTACTACTACTAGTCTTCAGAAGGAAGTGAAATAGGAAGAGGAGTACGACAAGGAAGCCCTTTATCACCTACGCCGTTCAACACTTACTTGGAGGATTTAGTGAAGAACTGTTTTCAGAACATGGGAGGAGTGATAGTAGGAGGAAGAAGAATAAAGTGTATAAGATTTGCAGATAACGTCACTATCCATTGTCGTTATCACCCATTATTTTCATTATCCATGAACACTGTCGTCGTTACTATCCATCGTCGTCATTATCCATCAATGCTATCATTATTTTTCATTTCGTCACTATACATTTTTGTTGTCATACATTGCCATCTTTAACCATGAACACTGTCTGTCGTCATCCTTCGTCGTCGTTACTATCCATTGCCGTTACCAACCATCATTGTCATTACCAATAATCACTGTCATCACTATCACATCGTTGTCATCAAGATTGTAATCATTATACTCCGTTGTCATTATTCATTGTCGTTACCATCCATAGTCATTATCCATCATTACTGCCATCTTCAGCCTTTGATGTCATCCATTATCGTTTTCATCCATGATTGTACACTGTCATCATTATCCTTCGTCATCATTAATATTATCATTATCCTTCGTCGCCATTAACACTGTCATCATTATCCTTTGTCATTAACACTGTCATCATTATCCTTCATCGTCATTAACACTGTCATCATTATCTTTCCTTGTCATTAACAGTGTCATCATTATCCTTCGTTGTCATCAACACTGTCATTATCCTTCATCGTCATTAACACTGTCATCATTATCCTTCGTCGTCATTAATATTATCATTATCTTTCGTCGTCATTAACACTGTCATCATTATCCTTCATCTTCATTAACATTATCATCATTATCTTTCGTCGTCATCAACACTGTCATCATTATCCTTCGTCTTCATTAACACTGTCATCATTATCCTTCGTCGTCATTAGCACTGTCATCATTATCTTTCGTCGTCATTAACACTGTCATCATTATCCTCCGTCTTCATTAACACTGTCATCATTATCTTTCGTCGTCATTAACACTGTCATCATTATCCTTCGTCGTCATTAACACTGTCATCATTATTTTTCGTCGTCATTAACACTGTCATCATTATCCTTCGTCGTCATTAACACTGTCATCATTATTTTTCGTCGTCATTAACACTGCCATTATCCTTCGTCGTCATTAACACTGTCATCATTATCTTTCGTCGTCATTAACACTGTCATCATTATCCTTCGTCGTCATTAATACTGTCATATTATCCTTCGTCGTCATTAACACTGTCATCATTATCCTTCGTCGTCATTAACACTATTATCACTGTCCTTCGTCGTCATTAACCCTGTCATCATTATCCTTCGTCGTTATTAATACTGTCATATTATCCTTCGTCGTCATTAACACTGTCATCATTATCCTTCGTCGTCATTAACACTGTTATCACTGTCCTTCGTCGTCATTAACCCTGTCATTATCCTTCATCTTCATTAACACTGTCATCATTATCTTTCGTCATTAACACTGTCATCATTATCCTTCGTCGTCATTAATATTATCATTATCCTTCGTCGTCATTAACACTGTCATCATTATCTTTCGTCGTCATTAACACTGTCATCATTATCTTTCGTCGTCATTAACACTGTCATCATTATTCTTCGTCGTCATTAACACTGTCATCATTGACTCAATTATCATCATCTTCATGATCCATAATTCTGAAGTTAGTAGGTATCCATGAAGGCGCATGGAAGGCATGGAAATAGAACTCCATGTTTAAAGACCTCAGTACTAAAGTCGACGCTATTACTAGCTACAATAATCACATTCATTGCCATCACTCGTCATCGTCATCATTATCATTCATAATATTAGTGTCATTATCATCAAATCCATCACCGTCGTCTTTATCATCAAAATTATGACCTGAACGACGGCGTTCGTAATAACTATGCCATAATTAAATTGTTTTATAAAGGCTTGGACATACCGAATCTTCGCTCGAAATGTTCTGAATTAAAAAAAAAACCCTTTGGTCGAACGGACAGGATAAATCGCACGTTTACACAGCACAAAGATTGTGTAACCACGACCACTGGTTACGGAGTGATGTGTTTATAAATAAAGGAGAAACAAATACGCCATTTTACTACAAAAATAAAAGAGTCTGTTGAATGTAAAACATACTATCTCCCACGCTTGAGTGCATCAAGAGTTATTTTTAGACTTGTGCACAATGGAACAAGCTTTATTGTTTTTGTTGCAAGTCAACTTGTTTGTTGTACCAATGCGTGTCCAACCCTCAGGATGAGAACTACAAGAACAAAGAAAAATATAGTCTTCAGAGAACAGGACTGATGCAGGAAGCCAGACCGAGACACTGATTCAGCACGTATCAACACAACAATTATTATTTATTGTAATCTTACGTAACGTCGACGTCAAACCAACTGTCCATGTCAATTAAAGAAGCGTATGATAAATTGTGAATTTTTACATCTAATAAATTAGAACTTAATTAAATAAAGCAACATGAACATAATACATTTATCATTAAGCTTAAAAGGAATAATACAATTTTGTTTAAGAAATTAGTAGCCTTAGTGACAATAGTTATTTTTAGATAGTCATTCTTAATATCATATCTTTTAACACTAGGCAAACGTGTTAAAATTCACTGTTATATGATAGCGTGTGAAAAGTACTTTTAACACTAGGCGAAAAACGTAGGTTTCAGATGTAGTTATTAAGTTTTAGTAGAGGGTCGCGAAGTATCAGTGTTATTCATTTTCATATTTTGCGGAGTCGCGCGGCTAAAAAGTTCGTAAAAACACTCGGTATTGTATATTCGATTTTTGAACAGAATGTTACAATACGGAGACAACTACATCTATACTAATAATAAATCTGTAGCCGAAAATTTTCTGGTAATTTTCACTTTTCCAAAAATAATTGGTCCTAACATGTATAATTAACCATCCTGAAACCGAAAATCGCTTTTTTGAAATATTTGTTTGTATGTCTGTCTGTCTGTCTGTCTGGATGTTTATTACCTTTTCACGCGATAATGGCTGAATCGATTTATACGATTTATATGAAAATTTGAATATAAATTAAGTTCGTTGTAACTTAGATTTTAGGCTATATGGCATTCAAAATACTTCATTTAAAAGGGTGTTATAATGGGGCTTGAATTAAATAAATCTAATTAACTCACTTATTATTGCTTTTTGTGAAAAATGTTACATAACAAAAGTTTCTTTAAAAATGATTTCCCATAAGTTTTATTCTATGAAAAATTTTGATAGGACTGATATTTAAGGATATACAAGACTTAAAAAAAAAACAAACAATACAATACATTTTCACCCCCACCTCAGATTATAGCGTTGTTGTTCCTGCAATAACTCCTATGTGCAAAATATAAAATTTTTTAGTACGAAGAAAAAACACATTTATTCATTCCATGGCAATGGTACATAGGAGATCGTGAATTCGTACATTTTCGAAAGAAAGAAATATAATTACATACCACATATATGCTGTATCACTATTTAAGTTATTTGAAGGGTTCAAAGCCATAGTGGGCCAAGCGCCATTTATTGAAGACATAAAAAACAAAGGTTAATATTAAGTTATTACCGTAATTCAATGGAAACATATAGCAAGTAATATAAAGTATAGATACTAATACTAAATGATATGTCAATCTTCATTAAACTATGGTTGTATGTAATAACAATTAAGAAACATGTTAAAGGAATTGTCATTGCACCAAATGAATGGTCTTTGGATTAAAATGATCGCATTTTAATTTTTTTAAATACAATTTAAATTAAGTAACATATTAAACGATTTATCTTTCTATGAAACACGAATGTTCCCTGGATCAAATGTCCTATTTAATTATGTTATTACTTTATATTTATTTATGCTCGACCATGCCGAAATGTACTAATTATACACCTGGTAGCAGTCCTTTAATGCATGTCATTAAAGTACACCTACTCATTAAAGGTCAGGTCTTTCAGCCAATGACGACTCAGGTTACAACTGTTCAGCCAATGACAGGTCAGCTTTCTACCGTTATAAAACCGCAAGTATCGATTATTCTCGGATATGCAATCGAAAGAGAATTAGCGAAAAGTCACGGAGGCTGGAAATCCAATACTGTCGCAGAAGATTATGTTCTGTTACTATAATAATTAGCGTTAATTGTAAATAATATTCAAATAAATTCAATTTGTCATCTCGTTTTTCAATGTCGAATTCAATAATCAAGGTTATAATATTATAATATTATCAAGTTTAACGGGACTACGTCAAGGTCAATGACATTATTGTTCCTCGGAAAAAATCAATACTTTCGCGTCTGCGCACATCTCACAATTCACGACCTAGAACAAGATCACTTCCGATCTTGTCAGATACAAATAAAATGTATACATCTGAATACCGGTAATTTCAAGTTAGAAATATGGTCGAGCATAAAAAGTCGTATGAAACTCGCCTATAATGGTAATTAAGAAGCTCGTATGAAAATTATGAAACTCGCTTGCGCTCGTTTCATAAATATCCATACTCGATTCTTAATTACTATCATTATAGGCTCGTTGCATAATGTACTATTCTAACGGGTGCAGCGGAGCGCACGGGTACGGCTAGTAATAACATAAAAAGTAAGCTACACAACTATTAATATCGCTTAATAGTTACTATTATTTATCAGCCTTTTTGTTGAAGTTTAAAAAAAAATTGTACAATCTCAAAAAACAAAACAGGAACGGTAAATTTTCTTCGGTTGCACGCGAAGATCTCGTCCAGCGGCAGATTTTGGAAGGAGACCCCCAGTCACATTGCGAGAGAGAGGTTAAAAAACCCGATAGCAAAATCACGACTAAAAAATAACAACAACAAGACGAACGTAGAAAGTATCTGAAGCGCCATGCGAATGGCGCCAGTCGGGGCAGCAGTGTTGCCAAGTCCTCTTAAAACATTTCTAGTAGCCTGCCTGCCTGCCTTCCTGCCTATCTTTTTCTTTTTCACGAAACTGCTAAAGGCCATTTCGTAATAAGTCGTCGACTTTGGCAAGCGGCCAGCCTTGCTTCTGTATTTACGCGGACATAATTTTGAAAATATGAGCCGGCGCAGAATGATTTCTTGGGCTGCTGCATAAGTGCCGTCTTATTATTTCGCCTCAACCAGCTCTCCGCTCAACAAAGGGACGCCGTGCCACCGCGAAGCGAGTGCCAAGATTCAAAGAGTCGACTCGTTTCGTGAACAAGAATGCAGAGGAGTGAATGCACGCTTAAAAGGCACGTTCGTTAAAGGAAATTTACCGCATGCCATCTTCTCGTTAAATAGTGATATCCTGAACTAGCACCAACAGATAGCGCACGTGTACTATGAGGGATGCGCTTTGCGTGTGCATTTGTTTTTCGGTATATAAACTTTGAGGATATACGTAGTGTATTAGTATATTAAATACTCTTAAAAACAACTAAAAATGGCAAATTTTGTTATGTCCCTATATGTAAAAACCAGGGAAAGCTTTTTGTCTTCAATCAGGTCCCGAAATATTCTGAATATTGTTTATTGTTAATAAAATAACATTGACAGAAATACAATCTTAGTTCTTCCCTGAAGGAGTAAAAAACTCGTGTTCAGGGAGATATCTAAACACAAAGATAAACACAAAGATAATTTTTTGACACAAACTGGGTCAAGAAAAAAAAATTACAGGATTAAATTAAATTTAAAAATACAATTTCAATTTTAACAATTTAAGTCATACAAATACATATACATATTAAATCAATATATATTCTTTAAAAATTAAATTCCTAACGCTAATTTTGAAATTCCTGATACTAAAATTTTGCAAATCTGGGTATTTATGAATTATTTTATTGTATAACCTTGGACCAAAGTAGGTACCATGGCTCAGAGCTGTGCTTGTGAAACACTTTGGTTCCTCTAGTCGTATAAAATCGGATCTTTTAGTTCCATATTTATGATGATACAATTTGAATTTATTACGGTTTTTATGTATGAAGATTAATAAGGCAATATAATAAATCTGTTTAATTTTCAAAACATTAAAATCAGTAAACAAAAGCTCGGATGAGTAATCAATTGGTTTATTAAGGCGTATTTTAATGATTCTTTTCTGAATAAGTATTAGTGGAGTGAGATTAGAATTACAAGCATTTCCCCACCCTAAAATTCCATACTGGAGAATGGATTGAAATAAAGCTAAATAAATGAGACGTAAAATATTAACTGGTAAATATGACCGAAGTATAACAAAGATATAAATTGTTTTACGTAATCTATTGCATAAATATGTAATATATTTGTTCCATCGTAAGTGTTGGTCGATCGTAATGCCTAAATACTTAACTTCTGAGGATATGCTTTAAACCTTAAAAAATATAAGTAACTAAATTGTGCCTCGAAAGTGCTAGCTATTAAATAAAAGTAACTTCTTCAAGTAAGGAATTGTTGACTATAGTTTCATTTTGGAAGAGGAAAAAGAAAAATTTATAAAAATTATGCAACCTCGACAGCGAGCTATGTCAGCTTAGATTATATGCAGTAGTTGTAGGAGTCTCCGAATTTTACGCCTACAATAAACTCTCGATAAACTGGAATGTTTATTATCCAGGACGATCCCTAGTGAAATCCATTTCGTGAATAATGTTTTTAATGTACTGTACCCTAATTATTAAAGCCATGTTTTAAGTTTAAATTTTCAAAATCATCCCACACAGTATTCAAAACCGCATGTCCTTAACCTACAAAACACACTACTAATCGTGATACTATTGCGATCGTATTATATCATCCTATTAAAAATTGCATTTGATCTTTCTGCAACTACAGAAAAAATACAAGGAATTCAATCTCGATAGTCTCTTCCCTATAAAAAAAACACACATTGGTGGCTGCATATCCTGTTTTTAGCGTACGGTTCTTAAATATTAATTATTAAAGAGGGCAATATTCACTTTCGACATACTTCCTATTTTTTTATTCGTGCATATTGTTCTCAAAGTTCTCGTTTAGGTTCATGAACATTCAATTTACTCGTATTTATATTCTGCATACTGCAGATTTCCCCACCCATCTCGGGGAATCGCTCAATATTATACAGGTTTACTTTATTATTTATTGTAAATTAAATTAAATTATGAGGTAAGAAAATATTGAATTATATTAAAGTATACTAGGTTATACAAAATAACTGTAAATATAATTTTGACACGCACAGAAAACCGACAAGCGGGAAAACGTAATCAACGGTAGCATATGACAAAACATAGCCCTACAACATGTTGCCCCGCATGGAACGTTCCTGCCATCTGACGGTAAAACTTCGCATAAGATATCCCTAATAACACACAAAATAAGTACTAATCTGACACCTTGTGTGGTCCAAAAAAGTGTCGCAACCTTTACCTACTCTCAGAATTACTTATTCACATGAAGATATTAAATCCTCTTTTATTTGCGTATATGTGTGTCGTGTAGTTAATCCTTTATGAAACCCTGTGAGGCTGTGGTGTACGTAAGAAGGGGATTATCGAATTTGAACCCCCCCCCACCCTTAAAAAATACATATTTATAGTCGCGACGCTGTTATTCCCGGCGTGACTCCTTCTCTTTGCTTACGTCTTAGGAAGTGAAGGCTCTATAAAGTCTAGGTAGGTAGCAGAGTGCTGCATTGGAGTTAAATCGCTCGCTTGAACTCGGTCGAGTGTCGTACACTCGAGTGAGATACGATCGGTCGTGATACGCTCGTAATAAATAGAAGCACAGTACAAAGTCATCTCACCGACATGTCTTATCTTGTATGGAAGGCGACAGATAAGATACACATACTATGTTTTGCTCACACGGTAAAAAAAAAGGCTTTATTTTCTGCGTTTATAGCAAATGTTTAATGGAACAGTCAATGGAACGTACCAAAACAAAAACATGAAGTTATAAATAAAATAGTATGAAAAACTCCTACAGTTATTATTGCTAAATAATAATTATTCAATATTTGATTTACCACATTTATAATATGATAGGTCCATACGTAGTGTTCCGCCTATATACTGCGACAATGTAGAAACGTTTTACAAAATATTATTGATATAGCAGTAGATTAATAACAATATTAGTACAGACATAACGTCACAGAAAATATAATAAAACGAATAATCATGCTGCACAACTGTTACAGACACAAAGATTGATACACTAATTATTATAGATTATTATTATTATTATTATTATTATTATTATTATTATTATTATTACTATAAAACTTGATACAGTTCTTGCATTATCGTGATTGTGTTCTCCGTTTATAATAATTACATTTACAGTCAATAACATCTATCAGATGTGGCAAAAACAAAATCACTCCTGTGTGGGGGGGGGGAGGGGAAAAAAACTACAACATTTATATTACTATGGAGAGGTTAGTTAACACTGCAGAGTTTTGAAATGATAAACATCTATGATGTTACTATACAGTTCATCACTGTAACAAGAACGAATGTCTAACGCTCGGATGATACCGTTCGAGGATTTATCGCTCGTGACAATTTTACCCATCATGCATGTGCGCTACCTATCGGATTATGCTATGAACTACTTGGCGCTCGAGCGAAAACGTCCGATGCAGACCTCTGGTAGGTAGTATCGTTCGCCATTTTTGTTCTTTCGTTGCCGAGCTACCAGACGAGGAATCTATTTGCTACACCGTTAAACATTATCATGTCGTAGCTCCTATGATAATGAATCAAACGCACTGTAATTCAGCAAATAATTGAGCGGCAAATAACGTCCTCATGTGCTTTCTGCGAGCGCCAACGAAAAGAGTCAAAATGGCGGACGATTATATTAAGTATTTATCCAGCCTTAGGAAATGCATAACGTTTTCATCAGCGAATCACAAGACGCACACGTTTAAATGTATCCGACCTGCAACGTGATTGGCTGCCGGAAATTAGAGCGACGGGACTATAGATGTCAATATTTTATTTATTCATAATCGTTTTTCTTTCTCGAATTTTTCACTGACAGAGAAACAAAACATCCTCTCTTGAACTTAAAAAAGTTCATATTTAGATTTCAATATTATTTTATTCATAATCGTTTTTCTTTCTCTAATTTTTCACTGACAGAGAAACAAAATCTACATCGACATAAGGCATAGTCCTTCTACCTCTCCTTCAATTATAATTAGGCAGTGGAGTACGTAAGAAGGGATTACCTGATTTGAACCCCCTCTCTTGACCTTAAAAAAGTTCATATTTAGATTTCAATATTTTTTATTCATAATCGTTTTTCTTTCTATAACTTTTCACTGGCAGAGAAACAAAATCTACATCGACATAAGGTATAGTCCTTGTACCTCTCCTTCAATTATAATCCCTGTGCTTTGTGCTACGGCACGTTCGAACACGTATAACTTTCATACTCCATCGGCAAGTCTATCGTGTTTTCAAAAAGGAGTGCGTTATATGGCTGTAAAAATTTTTAGTAGCCTCCCTATCGATATAAAAAATGAAACTCAAAACATACAATTATTTAGGGCCAAATTAAAGAAGTACTTAATTTCTCACGCCTTCTATTCTGTAGGTGAATTCATGACATTCAATAACACTTCATGAAATTGATACTAAAACTTTGTGTTGTACTAGTACACTATATTGTAAATCTCGTCTGTATATATTTCATCTAGACTGTGACTATAAATTAAGATTTTATAATAGTATTAAGTTTTTTGACTTGTTCCATATTCTAGCTGTAAGCATGTATGAATATCATGGAATGTTAATAAATACAATACAATACAATACAATACAATACAATACAATACAATACAACAAGTTTCACATTGGTAGTGATAACACTGGTCTACAAAGAAAATTCAAGAAAAGTAATATGCGGATTTGGCTAAGTTCGGACTGCTGATTTCAAATCTGTAATTAGTTTTTTTTTTCTAGCACGTACAGTTTTTGAGATAATTAGGGGAGATGATAAACTGTCATCCATGTGAAAATGGTATAAATAACTTCTGAAAATTCTCTCTTTTTAAGCAAATAGAATACCTTACGTGCACAATTGTTAAACATTTTTATATTGTTTAATTCTCATCATATCCGCAGCAAGTTTGCCGTGTACTTCATTATATTAAATAATTGATACAACATTATTTATAACTAGCCGTACCCGTGCGCTCCGCTGCACCCGTTAGAAATAAATATAAAGTAATTACATAATTAAAATAGGACATTTGATCCAGGGAACATTCGTGTTTGATAGAAGGATAAATCGTTTTTTATGTTACTTAAATTGTATTTAAAAAATTAAAATGCGATCATTTTGATCCAGAGATCACTCATTTGATCATAAAAATTATTTTAGGAAATACAGGAAACGAATGCCTATCAAGTTTTCTGTGCATAAGAAGCTATTTTAATCTTACCTGTCCTCGATTCACTCAGAAGTTACTGTAATAACATTATAGCATTATGTCCATCTAGAGAAACTACACTTTCCAATGGTGAAATAATAATTAATTATACAAATCTGTTAATTTAGCTTCCGATATTACTTCATACAAACACAGAAACATTCTCTGTAGGCAATCTTTCATAGCTTTCGATTGTTGTCTAAGGCCCCTTATAGACGAAGTCATTTGTTTTTTTATGTCATTACACGGCCTTAGATAGTAATTATTTTAATTTTAAAACTCATTTATCTCATTAAATATCAGTCCTATCAAAATTTTACAAAGGATAAAACTTATCGGAAATGATTTTTAAAGAAACTTTTGTTATGTAACATTTTTCACAAAAATCAATATTAAGCGAGATATTTCGATTTATTTAATTCAGGCCCCCTTATAACCCCCCCCCCTTTTAAATAATGTAATTTCAATGCCATATAGCCTAAAATCTAAGTTACAACGAACTTAATTTATATTCCAATTTTCATCGAAATCCGTTCAGCCATTATTGCGTGAAAAGGTAACAGACAAACAGACAGACAGACAGACAGACAAAAATTTCAAAGAAGCGATTTTCGGTTTTAGGGTGGTTAATTATATATGTTAGGACCAATTATTTTTGGAAAATCGAAAATTACCAGAAAAATTTCTGCTACAGATTTATTATTAGTATAGACTAGAAATCATCTGTGGATATGATTTCATACAACTTCCCCCATTTGCCAAAATTCGTCCAACTTGCAAATAGCTGGTTTTGCAAACTGGCTACTCACATAGAAATTACGGAACAACGACACTATAATCTGAGGCGGCGGTGGAAATGTATTGTATTGTTATTTTAAAACTTTTGCATATCCTTAAATATCAGTCTTATCAAAATTTTTTCCGGAATAAAACTTATCGGAAATCATTTTTAAGGTAACGTTTGTTGTGTAACATTTTTCACAAAAATCAATATTAAGCGAGATATTTCGATTTATTTAATTCAGGCCCCCTTATAACCCCCCTTTTAAATAAAGTATTTTGAATGCTATATAGCCTAAAATATAAGTTACAACGAACTTAATTTATGTTCCAATTTTCATCGAAATCCGTTCAACCATTATCGCGTGAAAAGGTAACAAACATCCAGACAGACAGACAGACAGACAGACAGACAGACAGACAGACAGACAGACATACAAACAAACATTTCAAAAAAACGATTTTCGGTTTCAGGATGATTAATTATACATGTTAACACCAATTATTTTTAGAAAAGCGAAAATTACCAGAAAAATTTCGCTTACAGATTTATTATTAGTATAGATAGATAATAAACTGTCACAGTAAATGAACTTATATAATATGCATTCAATAGTTACAGCGATTAGTCGCCTTTAGTGATGGAGGAAATAAATTAAATACCGATATATTGATATTGCAAACCTAATTTCGATAAACGATATTTGTCGCAGAAAATATTTCGATATATCGAACGATTATCGATATATCGCTATTTCGTAAGAAAATTGCATTTTCAGGCGTACATTTACTGTATTACAATAAAATCACTTAAATTTTAATATTCCTTTGTACCAATGAAATTAACTCCATAACAGTCAAAAGCATAAATGTAAAATTGTAACAATAAACAATACATTTTTAATACCATATGATGTAGGTCCTAACATAATCAAAATTATGGTGGAAGCAAGGGCGCTTAGAGTTAAGTGAACTCTACATGGTTGAGTATTTGATATTGGAACACGATTCAATTATTCTAATGTTATATAGGATTCAATCCAGGACACAGATATAATGCTCTTTTCTACCTAACAACGTAATCATTTTTAAATGTAAGTAAACAGTACTTAGAATGTTACAAGTTTTAACAAACTTCACAGTTAATTTGATACAATCCTTCTATAGTAGGTTCCCATTGCAAGTTATTGTTACACTCCAACATTCCAAACAACAATGGTGATGATTATAGGGATAGAATTTTTATGCACTAAATGATATAATAATGTCAGTAATAGGTTGTGCATAGAAATCAATCGGTATTAAATTCTTGTTTCTCTTTCCATTTCAGAATCTATATCTATACTAATAATAAATCTGTAGCCGAAATTTTTCTGGTAATTTTCGAGTTTCCAAAAATAATTGGTCCTAACATACATAATTAACCACCCTGAAACCGAAACTAGCATTTTTGAAATTTTTGTTTGTATGTCTGTCTGTATGTTTGTTACCTTTTCACGCGATAATGGCTGAACCGATTTATATGAAAATTTGGAATATAAATTAAGTTCGTTGTAACTTAGATTTTAGGCTATATGGCATTCAAAATACTTTATTTAAAAGGGGGGTTATAAGGGGGCCTGAATTACGTAACAAAAGTTTCTTTAAAAATGATTTCCGATAAGTTTTATTCTTTACAAAATTTTGATAGGACTGATATTTAATGAGATAAATGAGTTTTAAAATTAAAATAACGATGCCACCTATTGGCGTGCAATGAAATAGAAACAAATGACTTCGTCTATAAGGGGCCTTGGACAACAACAATCGAAACAGGGGATTTGGACATCAAAATCGAAAGCTATTAAACATAGCCTATATAGAACGTTTCTGTGTTTGTATGAAGTAATATCACAAGCTAAATTAACCGATTTGTATAATTAATTATTATTTCACCATTGGAAAGTGTAGTTTCTCTAGATGGACATAATGATATAATGTTATTACAGTAACGTCTGAGTGAATCGAGGACAGGTAAGATTAAAATAGCTTCTTATGCACAGAAAACTTGATAGGCTATTCTGTACATTCGTTTTCTGTATTTCTTAAAATAATATTTATGTACACTCATTTTAATCTCAGAGAATTAACGAACAACGAGAGTGTATTGATTTAGTATGCAGTAATAGTACGTTAGCTTAGCAATCCATTATTTTATAATTCAAAATTTAACTATGCTCAATTGAATCGTGTTAAAATACATAAAATATATATGCAATAAATGCAATGCAAAAAAAATTGGGTAATGAGCCAAGCAGATTATCTTGCGCTGTTGTAAAAGTTGTTCCCTGGATCAAACGTGCTATTTTAATTATGTAATTACTTTATATTTATTTCTAACAGGTGCAGCGGAGCGCACGGGTACGGCTAGTGATATAATAAGGAAACAGAATGTCAGTAATAGGTTGAGCATAGAAATCAATCAGTATTAAATTCTTCTTCCTCTTTCCATTTCAGAATATAGAAATAAAAGTTTTGATATCCGTTTTGAGGTCAGACGGTTCTCTTTCAGGGTGGGAGTTGCACATGCCTTGGGAAACATTAATAACAATACAATATTAAGACAGCAGTACGTACATAAACCTCCCGTCTATCTACTTTCGCAAACGTTGCATATTAAACAGTGTTAATTCGAATTCCAGTCCGGCCAATTAGAGTACGGTATTGATTGTACTGGATATTTTAAGGTTACACTAGCGAATAGGGATTATAAAGAATGGACACTTCGCGTCGGTACCTTTGATGTAGCCGGACAGATTTCAATGACCTTCAAGCCAGCTAGAGCGTGAGATTCTGCTTTCTCCCTAGAGTTGGCGCTGACATCACACCAGCTAGGAGTCGACACAGCGGAAATTTAACACACATAATTAATACATCTAGGTACATTATGTACTCAAATAAAATAAATTGGATCCATAAAATAATAAATCAGTCATTAACTGTAATGTCTAGACTCCTTTATAATGAGAGTTGAGACGTTGACCCCAACAACAATTAAAATATGTAATGATTTGATAGCACTGAAAATGGAAAAACAAAACTCTTATGAGAAGTAAAACCATATAACTATATTATATTATATACAAATATTAAACGAATTCGATACTTAATTTTATAATGTATATTATTTTATAATATAATTCATTATATCTGAAATATAAAAAATTATTATTACAACTAGTTTGCCACTGAGAAATAAGGAAAAGCTGTTAACTTGAATTTATTTGAAGCAGAGCGTTACTGGATTATGCAATAAGGTAGGCGATGTTTGGATCCTGTGTCTCAACTCTATACTCAATTATTATCTTAGCGTATGCTCGATTACACTAACCTCTAGCGCTTGAAAGTGGAACTAAACGCCGGCGCACAGAGAAACAAAACACAGGAAAATTTGCTCAGTGTCCATTCTTTATAATCCCTATTCGCTGGTTACACAATTATGTAACTGTCCACATTCATTAGCGCCATCTCTCGGGAATTATCGGAGTTGTCTAGTTTGTTGAATTTTGTTGTTGTTGATAATGATAATAATTCCACAAAAAAGGATAAATTTATGAGAAAACCGATATATTGAATTAAATTTTTGATTACGATATATCGATACGAAAAATCGGTATTTCGTAAAAACCGATATATCGTTTTTATTAGGTTATTTTACGACGCTTTATCAACATCTTAGGTTATTTAGCGTCTGAATGAGATGAAGGTGATAATGACGGTGAAATGAGTCCGAGGTCCAGCACCGATAGTTATCCAGCATTTGCTCATATTGGGTTGAGGGAAAACCCCGGAAAAAACCTCAACCAGGTAACTTGCCTCGACCGGGAATCGAACTCGGGCCACCTGGTTTCGCGGCCAGACGCACTGACCGTTACTCCACAGGTATGGACTATATAATTCGATATGAAAGGTTTATTCCGCAAAGAGCTGGAATTTATTTTTCAATTTAACAGTTGCCAAAGTAGATAAAAGTTCAGTCAGGTATAAACAACTGTGGCTATTCAAAGGTGCTTTACGTTCGGGACTTCGGGAGTGTCGAAACACTCACAAGCAGTCTTTACTTCAACGACGCGCGACGTATAGAACATTGTCGTGCGGGTTTTCGGCTTTGCGGGCGCTGTTAAGGTAAGCATTCACTACATCGTATCGCACGCATCGGACGAATCGCACGGATCGGAAAAAGACAAACTTTGCTGTAATTGTTATGTAACCGCGTTCACTACATCGTATCGCACGCATCGCCTCTCGGCAAATCCGTCCACGTTTCTCGGATGAGCAACTTTTTCGTTGCGTGCGATCGTGGCCTTCTTTAATAAATCAATTTTAATTGGTCAACTGTTACTATTATGTTGTGCCATGTTTAGTGTCGCGCCAAAATGACAGACGGAAAACTTATTTCGCGTGTAGAAAATTGAGAAGAATTATATAATTTGAGGCGTTCCCATTACAGTAATCAAGTCGTTTCTTGCAAATATATTATGTAACCAATATTTATTTCGTTTCTTCCTTTTCAATTAAGACGCATGAAGCAATTACAAATTCTTATTCGCTAACAGACGTAATTAATAGACCTAACCTCAACTCCTCTGCTTTCAGCAATGTCAATATCGTACGACGTCATGTTTTAAACAGCTGATAGGGGAATCCGATGAGGCGATGAGGTGAACCCGTTACAGTGAACGCACTGCACTTAAAATATCCGTTGCGTGCGATTCGTCCGATGAGTGCGATACGATGTAGTGAACGCTTACATTTAGTCTTGCTTTCTCGATCGTTGTTCATCTCTAGTAGGAGGCTTTAGGTAACCAAACGCAGGCTTTAGTGATAATACTGATCACCACTGGAGGGCCGTGGTGAAATAAATCTTTTTATTTTCTTTTATCGTCGTTGTTCCTGCAATAACTCCTATGTGCAAAATATAAAATTTTTCAGTAGGAAGAAAAAAAAAACACATTTATTCATCCTATGGCAGCCCTACATAGGGGATAGTGAATTCTTACATTTTCGAAACAAAGAAATATAATTACATATAGTAGATCTTATTATTTGCTGTATCACTATTTAAGTTATTTAATAGAGCAAAAATCTGAAAATCGATAAATATGTCACATAGGAGTTATTGCAGGAACGACGACGTTATGTATGTCATGATGGTGTTTGTAAACATTACACAATTCATGCGTATTAGTACGGAACTTTTCTTACAGCGTGCATTAACATACTCAACTGGCATCGAACTGTGTTTAAATGCAGCTGTCGCGCTTAAATGACGTCAGGCTTACATAATGAAAATTTTGGCGTTTACTAATTTCTCGTTATGACGGGAACTCACATTAAAAGAATTTGCTGATGTGCATTTCATTTATGGAAGAGCAAAAGAAAGAAAAGCTACAAGTCAAAATATAGTATAATCGCTTAATTTACGATGCCAACTAGCTTAAACCATATTTATGAGAGTTCACCAACGTTGGCTTTACGAGAGCTGGACTCGGGACGGGTCCCAATGTGCGCGATGATCGTCAAGTCCGACAGGTGGCTTGGGCGGCATTCGTGAATCCGACGCTGACAGGTCGAAAATTATGCCTAAATACTCGTATTTAACTTCAGAGGACTCCGTAATAATCGGCCACTTACATTGATTGATTTTTTTCTTAAATTTATGTTAAATATAGAAGCTATAGTTTGTTGATCTTACTAACAAAAAGGACCATGCGAAATTTCATGCAATTATCTTAAAAAATATTGGAAAATATGATTTAAACAGTTTTGAAAAAATGAGCCATGAAATTATATATTGCTGTGTGGTACTTTTTTCCCTTGCTGTTATTTATACTCGCTTTAAAATCTTTGGTCATATCGCGAGTTAATCTTTGGTTGAAATCCGAAGGCCTGTATATTATTGTTGAGACTGGTTCTATTGTGAACTAGATGGCGACTGTATAATATGTATTACTGATTTGTTATGAATATGATTTCGGTGATGAATGAGGCCGGTGATTTTCAGGGATGTTGTGGCCCGAATTTCCTGGCATTTGCCTTACGGATGAGGAAAAATCCTGAAAAACCTCAACCAGGAAATTCAACCCGACCGGGAATCGAATTCGGGCCCTCTGCGTAAGAGACCAGCATGCTGACCCCTACATCACAGAGGTGGTCCGTGTGGTGTTTGTAAGGCAGGACATTTTAATGCATATCTTGGTTAATTTTGTAGAGAGATATCTTAAAATTTCTTAAATGGACATAAAGATAAAAATTCATCTTAAATTACTGTAAGAAAAAACGAAAAAAAAATATATATATATGGGAGGACATTTTAATGCATAATATCGTGGTCCATTGTAAGGATATCTCAAAATCTCTTTCGCAGTTATAAAGCTAACGCCCGGTTTCTTCAACCTTTGTTAAAATGCACCTAACATAGCGTTAATAAGTGTAAGTTAAAAGTATGAATTGCTGTTAAAAATATTGCGTTTCTTCAACTTTACATTTCACACTTTAACATTCTGTTTGTTAACTCTCTGTTAGGACCAGAGATTCTAGAGTTTAACCATAACCTATAAACAAGTATAGGCTCACTTCTGTTTTCTGAACTCTTACAACTGCGATTCTCGCTTGTTTCCATTGTTTGATTCAGAGAGGACAGAAGTCTTTCTTATGAAATGGAAAACACTGGAACAAAAAGAAATCGTGGGACTAATCACTCTTCGTTCGAAAGAAACCTTCTGCTGGAAATTATTTCGCAGTATAAACCAATTTAATGAGAATAAACAAACGGATCTAAGTTGAAAGCGAAACGTGAGGCTTGGCAGAAAATAGCCTATACCTTTGTATGAACTTCTGGTCTGTTAAATCACAGAAATCATCCCCTCTGTTTATGTATTCATGGATATCATTTTTTAAATAATCCAGATACAGTATATAAGTTCAGCATCTAACGCACCAGCCATATTGGATACTTCTATGCTAACAGAGAGATAAATGATTTAACTGTATGAAATTGGGCAGTTAAATTAACATAGGTTTTAACAGCCTCTTACTACTAACAGTTGAAGAAATGCTTCAGCTGTTAAGTTTACAGTTAAAATGGAATAACACAATGTTATAATTTAACAAAGGTTGAAGAAACCGGGCCTAAGAGTTGATATTATCTTAATATACAAGAAAAATGAAAAAATATTTTTTTTTTACTCTCTTTAATTGGTTATGTTGTTGTTGTTTAGTCAACTGTCCAAAGATAGGACTGAACCTCACAAGTAATACCAAGAAGACAAAACTTACGAGGCAACTAGGCCAGGAGATAATGGGGCAGGGTGGCCAGTTCCATTAAGCGCTAAATTAATAAGAAAAGCGTTCAAGGTATAACGCAAAAGCATGTGTCATCTTCATGACATTGTTTATTTTCACAAGTAATTTCTTTGCCATCCTCTAGTCAGACCCAGAAAGACGAACCCTGTGGCTCACAAGGTAGAGGCCACAGATAAATGACGTCAGTTCTTCAAAAGCATCTTTGTGTAGCATCTTCACGCAACCTAACTAACACAAGGGCGAGGTTATACGTCGAAAACCAAAATAAATAAATACACCCTGCGTGAAGCGCTGTATGAACGTGACCCTCCAGTGCGTTTCTGCTTCTGACTGACGTAATTGAAGTATTATCGGCATAACACTTCCCGTTGTTGAGACATTTATGTGATAAAAATATGTAATGCTGGAAATTAATAAAATATTAATTTATCAGACAGCACGGGTCAAGGTTTATTTTCATCAACCAGCACTTTTATCATCACATGAAAGACTGCTCCAAATACCAACCCAACTAACAAAACCGACGCGACGTTCATAGTACATTCTGGCAGAACACTTCCTCCATTACAACCTCTGCACACACTTAATTAAAATATTGCGGCCCCGACTTCGATTCCCATAAAAAAAATAAAGTTATCTTCCTCCCGTAGTCTATTTATTATGTGTTGTCCCGCTATTTGTGAAGTCTTACTTTCTGTGACTGCTACTGCATCTGCCACCCTGAAAATAATATTTGGCATAGCAGCACCATGGATGAATATAACAGGATGCGAAACTGCGGTCAACACCATCTACCTTCATCCGGCCGAAGTAACAAGACCAGCGCCCGGTATCGTAGGTGGTGAACATCAGAACTACGTGATGGATAGATCCTCCAGAGTTCTCCACTTATCAGTTAAATGAGAAGACAAGATGGAAGAGATGGAAGACAGAAACTTGCAAAAAAAAAAAAATTGAGGCAAATATTCTGCACCTGAATGTAAGTGGTACGTGTGTGTATGCATTGTATATTAAACAGTGACGTTTATGGAACTTGTTTATATAGTTGTTGTTTAGTCAACTGTCGAAGACAGGTCTGAACCTCACAAGTGATACCAACAAGGCACCACTCATGAGGCAACTAAGCCGGGAGATAATGGGGTAGGATGGCCAGTTCCTTCCCCCTCCCCACTGCATACATCGCCGACCAGCTACATATTACACTAATCAGACGTCCTCTGATACATATCAACTTTTTTATTTTTTTAGTTGGTTATTTAACGACGCTGTATCAACTACGAGGTTATTTAGCGTCGATTAAATTGGTGTTACGGAGATGGTATTTGGCCAGATGAGGCCGAGGATTCGCCATAGATTACCTGGCATTCACCTCACGGTTGGGGAAAACCTCGGAAAAACCCAACTAGGTAATCAGCCCAAGCGGGGATCGAACCCGCGCCCGAGGGCAACTTCAGACCAGCAGGCAAACGCCTTAACCGACTGAGCCATGCCAGTGGCTCACATATCGTCAAGTGAGATGTACTGCCTGATAATAGATGTCGCCAGAACCTCAATCAGAGGTAGTTTAAATAGTGTTGTTGAATGTAATGTAGAATAATAGGTAGTAATATAATAATTTCAATTATGTAACTAGTTTCTGCAATGCTTTTCCAATGCACTGTACACTAAATACCCAAAGAATACAACATGAATTGAGTACAATTTGCTTTCTTTTCTGTCCCTTTTTTATTGTATTTTAATAAGTTGTTTGTGTTTGTAATTTGAAGTAGTTTGCATGATATGTATTATCAATTTCTGTATATCACAACTGATTGAATTGTTTATGCCTTAAATTTAACTAACTTACTTGTTTTGTATTATACATATAGCTCAACTGATGAATGATCGTTTGCGTTTGTAAATTTAATAATCTGATTGGCTATGTATTGTATATTTTTAATAGAGCCATCGATGTAGCTCAGTCGGCAGACTCGCTGGACTGCTGATCCGGAGCTGCGTTCGGGCCTGGGTTGGATTGCCCTTTGGTCTCAATTGAATGGTTTCTTACGAGGTTTTCCCCAGCCGTGGGACTGAAGCCGGATGGTCTATGGCGAGTCCTCGGCATCAACCCCTTTGATTTGATTATCTGGTTGGGTTTTTCCGAGATTTTCCCCAACCAAAAGGCAAATGCCTGGTAATCTGTTGGCGAATCCTCGGACCTCACCTCATCTCACTACATCTCCCCAAAATATTGTACAAAATTACACCACATTGTAAAAATTGTAGAAAATTACTAAATTGTAAAACTGTAAAAATTGTAATTGTAATACTGTAAAATTTTTGACTTGTTCCACATCTTAAAGCTTCATTGCTCATGTAAGATCTATGGAATAAAATGAATGAATGAATGAATGAATGAAGGTGTAAAATAGTGTCTCATTTTGCTGTTGTTCATGTACGTTATTATACTTTCCTCCCACTTGGTACGCTGCTAGATGCGTCAAGTAATTAGTTATCCCTTCTACCACTTGGTGTGCTGCTATATGCATGGAGTAATTACTCGTAGTTACCCGGGCAAAAACAGATGGCAGCAAGATCAATTTCTACATTAGCGTCTCTAGCGTTTGAAACTTTTGCATCCTATTACGTATATTTATCCATGGTAGCACAGTGAACCCACTCATCGTTTTGCAGTGGTCGGCAAAGATTACGTCATAAAATGCAGCCCGCAAAACACAGTAAAGAAGGTGGAAGTGGAGCTAAAGAGGAGAAGGCGGGAAAAATTTCACTCTTGCAAGTTTTCAATACGCGAAAACGGACATTCAACATATTCAAACTGCTTAGCTTTGAATGAACGAGTGATGGCTAAGGGGAGGGAAATCTTGCCTTACTCTTCCACCGTGTTTGTATATTATCAAGAAAAGGCGACCACTGCTGTTATGGCTAAAAGGAAGGTGAGAGTGAGAGAGAAAAGAAGAGAGAGAGAGAGTAAGGGAGAGAGAGAGATAGAGAGTGTTCTTACATTGACTAGGCACTGGTTACAATAGGCCTACAACACAAATAACTTTGCTATTATTTTCTGGCAAAAGATTACACCTTTTGTCAGTTGAATCCCGTTTTGAAACATTGACACACACACGCACACACACACACACGTACGTACGTTTTAAATCCTGTATGTGGATTTACGATATTTATAGTTTATTTAAAAATATATAATATCGTGATGGAATTAATCAGAATCTTATTGGAAATAAGCAGATATGGCAATACTGAAAATACTTTCACAGGATTCGAAAGAGTGAGCAATGCTGGGATAGGCACCACTTATTTCGTTTTGGTTCTCAAATTCATTGACGCTACGAGTTCAGTGATCCTAAAGGGGAATTTTAGAAAGTTCACTTGTCCTTAGGATTCCCGAAATGTTGGTGGAATGGATTGCTTGGATTTTTCCAAAAGTTTCTTGTGAAACGTCTTTATTGTCTCCTTACAATATCTGGAAAGTCCGGTTCTGTGGTAATTATAGACATATTAAAGGAGGGGAAATTTCGTGCAAAATATTAAAAAAAAAAAAAAAAAGTTCTTCATGAAATATTACAATTTTACCAAATTTTACGAAATATTAAACATTTTTGGAGTTAATTGCATTCTATACTTCGTGAAAACACTTGTTGCCTTACCGCTTAAATGGTTTAAAATATGAAATTTTGCCTGTCACTAGCCATGTCATGGCTTCCTCCGAGAAGAAAATAAAGCTAGGATTTCCGTACGTAAATTTCACAATACGTGAACCCTGTTCCTGATAGAGGTTTACAAACAGTTGTTGGGACTGGCTAGTTTTGAAGTGAAAGCGCTGATTGTGGTAGAACTGCAAAACAGCATATTTATGCATTTCTTTCTTTCAGGCTGCACAATTTTATTTTACTTCTCTTAAGCACAGATTTATGGAACT
Source organism: Periplaneta americana (assembly GCF_040183065.1). Taxonomy (NCBI): domain Eukaryota; kingdom Metazoa; phylum Arthropoda; class Insecta; order Blattodea; family Blattidae; genus Periplaneta; species Periplaneta americana. The sequence goes on from NC_091122.1 coordinate 34,520,485, forward strand.
GCCACATATCATATCTGGCACTACGCCGGCCGTTTTAAGTAATTAGAGTTGACATATTTCCACTTCATTACGCGAAGCTATGATGCAATACTAAAATATTTAGCAAACAAAAATAAATAAGATCGAGTCATGCGAGAGACTTGTAAATGGTAGGAACTGCAGACTGCACATTCCTGCACTCAGTATCACACAAATTCACCCTTGTCTGATATACATAGTTTTTTAATTTCAAATATATACAGAATATGGATAATAATGCATTAGATCAGTGTTTCTTATCCTTTTTTGTAAGGATTATTTTATAAACTGAATATTTACGTACATTCTTCGCCCAACAGTGCATACATAGTGTGGAATCCTGGCCACCAAGTCACTCAATTGAGTGCGCTCCTTGTATAATGGCAGTTGACTCAATATATGAGGCGTTCAGAGCTAAATTGGATCAAGTCCATGAGACGTACAGTAGTGGCAAAAAAAACCGGACCGACCCTTGTAGTTGATTTCAGAGCCTTGTTCACTCCAGAGCACGATAGACTGATAACTAAGACTTTCGTGGTTCGAATCCTGCCTGGGAAGGCAACTTTTTTTTTGTTCCTTATTCAAATTTATTCCCAATACTTTTCGATTGCAGCGATATTTTACTACTTAATTAACTTATTATTCCCAGAACATGAATTTTACCAGCAATCGAAAAGTATTGGGAATAAATTTGAATAAGGAACAAAAAAAAGTTTCCTTCCCAGGCAGGATTCGAACCACGAAAGCCTTAGTTACCAGTCTATCGTGCTCTGGAGTGAACAAGGCTCTGAAATCAGCTACAAGGGCAGGTCTTTTTTTTTTGCCATTACTGTATCTAACTTAAAGTTACCTTGCTCTAGTGGATTATCTAATTTCACTGGCAATAATTTTATTGCTCCAATTTAAAATTCTAGATTTATAAAATATAAACAATTGTGATGTTAAGTGATGCAACGCTTTGGTGACTTGACCCACTATGGCTCAGAACATCGTGAACAAATAATCTGAACCAACAGTGACTGGTGTCACCTACCGGCGAATGCTTGGAATTAAGACTTGATCCATTACTGCTCGGAAAAGATCCAACTTCAGGTAATCAGAAAATGAATTAAACTCAATTTATGAAAATTTGTGATTTGATCCACTTTAGCTCTGAACGGCTCATTATGTCAACATACATGTTGAAATTGGAGTAAGGCCACAAATGGAAAAACCCTAGATCCGGTGCTGTGGATTGAACTTCGGCGTAGCTCAGTGGTTAGAGCGCTTGGTACGTAGAGCCAAGCACCCGGGTTCGATCCCCGGCGCTGAAGTGAATTTTATTTATTTTAGTAGGTTATTTTACGACGCTTTATCAACAGCTTTGGTTATTTAGCGTCTGAATGAGATGAAGGTGATAATGCCGGTGAAATGAGTCCGGGGTCCAACACCGTAAGTTACCCAGCATTTGCTCATATTGGGTTGAGGGAAAACCCCGGAAAAAACCTCAACCAGGTAACTTGTCCCGACCGGGAATCGAACCCGGGCCATCTGGTTTCGCTGCTAGACGTGCTAACCGTTACTCCACAGGTGTGGACCATGCTGAAGTGAATTTTTCTCCTCTAATTACAATAGTATTCTGAAGCTAAAAAGTGCTGTGAATTCCACAGTTGCTTCGTACAGAATTTTTTTCGATTTTTAACTACAAAATTATATTTTTCTTACGCACTTATCACAGCAATTGTTACAAATCACGCCAGTCTTGTAAATTCTCTAAGACTGTACATTAGAATGCAAAATTAAACTGTAAAGAATCAGGTTCCTAAAGTCGTATGATTTGTAACAATTTTTGTGGTAAGTGCGTAAGAATTATGTAATTATTTTACGTTAAGAATTGAAAAAAAAAATCTATACAAAACAATTAACAACACATTTTTAGTTTCAGAAGACTAGCCAATTAAGAAAATGATATTTCTGAATAGTTCATTCTCTATTTGTAATATTCTTTTATTCTTAAAACTAAAGAAAAAAGGTATTTTACAAACAATTTCAAATTAGTGTAACTCTGGAAATATTGAGATTAGAACACATTATGACACATGTTTTCTCATTGGAAGAGTAGGAATTGATAAAAACATTTCTTATGAAAGTTGTTTTGTTTTGAAGCGCTCTATCAAAAGGTATCATATTTGACCCCGACTCCCATTCGAAATTTTAAAGTAATACGCCACTGACCCTACTTCCTGTTAAGGCTGATTGATGAAATCAAGCTCAAGTGAAAGTTCACATGTGCTTTAGTTACAAATATTTTTGTCTCGAAAATTTTAATGCACTAGTTTCCGAAATAAATTACTGTTACGGGTGATCTGAATGACCCTTTATACGTACATCGTCAACAATACTATTCACACAAATTCCATAATTTGGGACATCTGGCCGAAATCTACGGCTGACCACTAGGATCCAGAATACAAAGCAGAGGTGAAATTAAAAATACAATATGATTGCGGAGAGAATACGGAACAATGATGAATTTAAAAATAAAGTACAATTTGATTTCGGAGAAACATGAGATGAAAATACATTGAAGAGTAATGCAATGAAGTAAAAAAAAAAAAAAAATACATAGTAGGCCTATATACAAGTGATTCTGTAAAATGGATAATGAATCTCTCAGTACCATTAGACAAATTTCGTTAATGTCCTCATTAGAAAATTTAAGAGAAAGGCGTCCAGACCTGTGGAGTAACGGTTAGCGCGTCTGGCCGCGAAACCAGGTGGTCCGGGTTCGAATCCTGGTCGGGGCAAGTTACCTGGTTGAGGTTTTTTCCGGGGTTTTCCCTCAACCCAATATGAGCAAATGCTGGGTAACTTTCGGTGCTGGACTCAGGACTCATTTCACCGGCATTATCACCTTCATTTTCTTTTATTGGTTTATTTTACGACGCTGTATCAACTTCTAGGTTATTACCTAGAAGTTGATACAGCGTCGTAAAATAAACCAATAAAAGAAAAAAGAAAAAGGAGAATGGTTTTGGTTAACTTAAATGAAGTTCCCCTAGCGCCAAAAAGAAGTCCTTTCACTTTCCATGCATTAATATTCATTTTGTATCTCTGACTGAAGTGAGGAATACATGGGTTGTAAATAGACTTCTTTTCATCGTTAACGTTATTGGCTTATTGATCATCCTTCTCGAAACGGACAGTGGGGCCAAGAATGAGGTTTCTTTGATTCCGGCGATCGATGGCTATAATGTCTGCTCTTCTCGTTGACCCATTCTCAGCCAGCATGTACACAACCTATATAATTAGATATGAAAGGTTTATTCCGCAAAGAGTTGGAGTTTATTTTTCAATTTACTTTATACATCCTATCGATATAAGAAATATTCGTAATAATTATACCACCAACAAAATCAATGCTTAAAAATAAACCACAGCTTGCTTTTCACAAATCAATTCTGTTTCAACAATGAATAAGTATGAATATGTTTCTTTGCATCGAGTCTGATGTGCTTCGTCAGCTTGACTTTGATGCATCATCAATGCTTTCTCTGCAAAGAAAGTGGAAGGAAATCTTTATAATTCGCAAATAAGATGCATGTATTTTGATTCCAGTAATTTACTGTTTTCTGAATTGTAACTTCAATTTAAAACTAATTTAAACTAAACATGACCTGTATAATAGCTGCACATAAACTGTTTGTGGGAGTATGGGGAGCGGCAAATTTTATCACTGTCTAGAGGCGGCACTACACTAAATTCGGCCCTGCTGAAGAAGTGAAACTCGAATCATACTCCTTATTTCGGGGGTAACAACCTCTCCAAGTTCAGAAATATTTTAAGGAAGGCGCTCAGACAGATTTGAGCGATGATATGGGTTGTTTGTGACATTCAAGGGCGAGCACTTTTACTTTTATTTATTAGATATGGACGACGTTTAGACGCAGCGGAAGTTGTGGCGCTAATAATAGTCCTTCCTCCAAGTCTAGTACTTCTTCTCATGAGACGCGTCGTCTCACCTCACTACTTCGATCTGTTACATCCTTCCGTCCGTCCGTCTGTCCGACCCCATTTAATGAAGGAACTGGGACGCGTCCAACGGCTTCGGAAAGAGCTGGCAGTGGGTGTAAGTGACGAACAGTGAATATCCACACCAACTGCCGGGCGGGCGGCATCGGCTACAAGACGATGCAATCCCACTCTTGCAGGCGCGTCTCGGCGTGGCGTCTAGTAAATTCATTACGTCAGATTGTAATAGTCATAAAAAGAAGGCGAAATGCAACACGTAACTCACAAGAGGAAGTCGAAAAAAAAAAACACACGATATTAATGAAATGTGGAACAAGTTGCCGGTTTTGAAGTGTGGATCCTAACAGTCCGAGCTTGTACGTTACGCCATTATTAACATTTATTTTTAAAACTATAACGTTGTACGTTTTTAACGTATCAGTTGTACCCTGTACGGCCATCTGTAGGTCTGAAGAGTAGCTAGCGACACATTTATGCTTATGTTTAATTCAAGGCAATAATAATCGTCAGAGAAGATTGATCATTATCTGAGTGGCCATTTAAGTTTATTTTCCTCCTTTTACTCTCTTCTTCCCCTTCTCTTCCTCACATTTCCTCTTCTTTCTTCCCCTTCTTTTCCTCATTATCTTTCTTCTTCCCCTTCTCTTCCTCATTCTTCTCTTCCTTCTTCCCCTTCTCTTCCTCATTCTTCTCTTCCTTCTTACACTTCTCTCCCTCATTCTTCTCATCCTTCTTACCCTTCTCTTCCTCATTCTTCTCTTCCTTCTTACCCTTCTCTTCCTCATACTTCTCTTCCTTCTTACCCTTCTCTTCCTCATACTTCTCTTCCTTCTTACCCTTCTCTTCCTCATACTTCTCTTCCTTCTTACCCTTCTCTGCTCCATTTTTCTCTTCCTTCTTTCCCTTCTCTTCCTCATTCTTCTCTTCCTTCTTTCACTTCTCTTCCTCATTCTTCTCTTCCTTTTTCCCTTCTCTTCCTAATTCTTCTCTTCCTTCTTACCCTTCCCTTCCTTCTTCCCCTTCTCTTCCTCATACTTCTCTTCCTTCTTACTCATCTCTTCCTCATTCTTCTCTTCCTGCTTACCCTTCTCTCCCTCATTCTTCTCTTCCTCATTCTTCTCTTCCTCTTACCCTTTCCTTCCTCATTCTTCCCTTCCTTCTTACCCTTCTCTTCCTGCTTACCCTTCTCTTCCTCATTCTTCTCTTCCTGCTTACCCTTCTCTCCCTCATTCTTCTCATCCTTCTTATCCTTCTCTTCCTTCTTCCCCTTCTCTTCCTCATTCTTCTCTTCCTTCTTACCCTTCTCTTCCTCATTCTTCTCTTCCTTCTTACCCTTCTCTTCCTCATTCTTCTCTTCCTTCCTACCCTTCTCTTCCTCATTCTTCTCTTCCTTCTTACCCTTCTCTTCTCCATTCTTCTCTTCCTTCTTACCCTTCTCTTCCTCATTCATCTCTTCCTTCTTACCCTTCTGTTCCTCATTCTTCTCTTCTTTCTTCCCCTTCTATTCCTCATTATCATCTTACTTCTTCCGCTTCTCTTCCTCATTCTTCTCTTCCTTCTTTCCCTTCTCTTCCTTCTTACCCTTCTCTTCTCCATTCTTCTCTTCCTTCTTACCCTTCTCTTCCTCATTCATCTCTTCCTTCTTACACTTCTCTTCCTCATTCTTCTCTCCTTTCTTCCCCTTCTCTTCCTCGTTCTTCTCTTCTTACCCTTCTCTTCCTCATTCTTCTCTTCTTTCTTCCCCTTCTGATCCTCATTATTATCTTCCTTCTTCTCCTTCTCTTCCTCATTCTTCTTTCTTCCCCTTCTATTCCTCATTAATATATTTCTTCTTCCCCTTCTCTTCTTCATTCTTCCCTTCCTTCTTATCCTTCTCTTCCTTCTTCCCCTTCTCTTCCTCATTCTTCTCTTCCTTCTTACCCTTCTATTCCTCGTTCTTCCCTTCCTTCTTACCCTTCTCTTCCTTCTTCCCCTTCTCTTCCTCATTCTTCTCTTCCTCCTTACCCTTCTATTCCTCGTTCTTGTCTTTCTTCTTCCTCTTCGCTTCCACGTTCTTGTCTTTCTTCTTCCCCTTCTCTTCCTAATTGTTCTTCCCAATCTCTTCCTCATTGTTTTCTTTCATCCCCTTCTCTTCCTCATTCTTATCTTCATCTTCTCCTTCTAATCTTAATTCCTCTCTTTCTTCTCCACCTTCTCTTCCTCGTTCATGTCTTCCTTCTTCCCCTTTCGTTCCTCGTTCTTCTCTTCCTTCTTTACATTCTCTTCCTCATTCTTTTCTTCCTTTTTTCCATTCTCTTCTTCATTCTTTTCTTCCTTTTTTCCATTCTCTTCCTCATTCTTCTTTCTTCCCATTCTATTCGTCATTCTTCTCTTCCTTCTCCCACTTCTCTTCCTCATTCTTCTTTCTTCCCATTCTATTCGTCATTCTTCTCTTCCTTCTCCCACTTCTCTTCCACATTCTTCTCTTCCTTTCACTTCCTCTTCACATATTCTTCTCTTCCGTCTTCCCTTTCTCTTCATCATATTCTTGTCTGTCTTCCTCGTGTTCCTCATATTCTTCTCTTCCTTCTCCTTCAGTTTCTCATATCTTCTCTTTTTTCTTCCCTTTCTCTTCCTCATATTCTCCTCTTTTTTCTTTCCCTTCTGTTTCTCATATCTTCTCTTTTTTCTTCTCTTTCTCTTACTCATATTCTCCTCTTTTTTCTTTCCCTTCTGTTTCTCATATCTTCTCTTTTTTCTTCTCTTTCTCTTACTCATATTCTCTTTCTTCTCATTCTGTTCCCCATAATCTTCTTTTCCTTCTTCTCCTTCAGTTCATCCTATTTTACATAAAAGTCGTATTAAATGATAACAGAAATATTATTCTTGACGGGGGGGGGGGGGAGAATGAACGCTTTAACCTCTAACTACTCGTAGCTCCCTGCTGTCACACGTCCTTGCAACAAAATGCAACGTCATACAGTAATGCCTTTACATTTACCTTGCAGCATGCGAAATTGTACAGTAAATGTTGTGAAGACAATTGGTTTCCATATTTTTAAAGCTACGGATATAATAAATAATTCTAAATCCTCAGAACGTGCTTTCGGGAAAACACGTAATGGCGCTCCAATGATCCATACCAGTACACAGTAGAGTTTCTCAAACTGGGGATCGAATTCCATATCAAAGGGATCGCGAAATAAAAATAACAGGTACAAGAGGAGTAAAACACATTTTTTGAAAAACCTAAGACACATTCATTAGACATAACAGGTGGTTACAATTAAACTGACGGTGTTCAGCGTGGCACAGCGCGGACTGTAATGAAGAATAATATAAGCAATGCGCTCGCGAATTATGCCCAAAAAATAATTAGTTCCAAGTCTTGTCACCAGGTGAAAATATGGCGCTGTAAGCAGTCAGAACGTGGTATGGGCGCAGGGAAAAGGCGTTAAGTCCATTCTTATGAAAGGACTGGGCTAATTACGGTACCCACTGTTCTAAGGAATGGGCTAGTTTTCATGTACCTACAGTAACACGACTTTTAGACAAGGTCTGCCGTTGTTTTGGAAGAAAACAAGCTTAAAATGTAACGATAGATGGCTAAAAAATAATCATACAGAGGCTATGAGTAAATCATAAAAATGGCCAAATGAACTGAGCGAGTTTTGAGATCACACTCTATTGTTCTTCCTCTGACATAACGTCAAGTGAGGTGGTACTGCCTGATACAGATGTTCAGATACGAAAATAACATTTGGAACTCCCTTAAGGCCCATTCACAATGAAAATTAAACATAACGTAAGCGTTAACTTAAGAATGTAAACTTTACGGTAAAATCAAAAAGTTATACCACCATTCACAATGGGAACATAAACATAACCGCAAAGATACTTGGTAACCATGGAAACATGGAAACATAACAAAAACGCCATTTCCTCATATTCTGTCGTATACTTCAGCACTCCACGATCGTGTTCTGTTTGCAAATCACGTAAGCATAAGCATGAAAGTTTGGAGTTCGCAAACGTCTAACGATAATGTTAATGTCAGTGTTTATGTGAATCATTGTGAATGATCCCATTTGGTAACCTGGCAGCAAACGTCTGTGTTTATGTTACGGTTATGTTTAATTTTTATTGTGAATGGGCCTTTAGTGTTTGTCATCTAGTCTGCTGTCAAAAAATCTGAAAGTTAGAATTTATAAAACAGTTATATTACCGGTTGTTCTGTATGGTTGTGAAACTTGGACTCTTACTTTGAGAGAGGAACAGAGATTAAGGGTGTTTGAGAATAAGGTTCTTAGGAAAATATTTGGGACTAAGAGGGAAGAAGTTACAGGAGAATGGAGAAAGTTACAAAACGCAGAACTGCACGCATTGTATTCTTCAACTGACATAATTAGGAACATAAAATCCAGACGTTTGAGATGGGCAGGGCATGTAGCACGTATGGGCGAATCCAGAAATGCATATAGAGTGTTAGTTGGGAGGCCGGAGGGAAAAAGACCTTTAGGGAGGCCGAGACGTAGATGGGAGGATAATATTGAAATGGATTGAGGGAGATGGGATATGATGATAGAGAGTGGATTAATCTTGCACAGGATAGGGACCGATGGCGGGCTTATGTGAGGGCGGCAATGAACCTTCGGGTTCCTTAAAAGCCAACACACTGCGCATGTGTATATGCTACTTGTGGACAGTCGTGTGAAATTGTTGCCTACATACAGGTGGATTCCCATCAAGACTCGCTCCAAATTTTAATTCCGACGTATGCAATGCAGGAACTGACCATCTTATCCCATTATCGTCTTGCTTAGTTGCCTCATGAGTGGTACCTTGTTAATATCGCAAAGAAACAAAATAATAATAATAATAATAACAATATAATTATTTATTTATTTATTTATTGATATTTATGTGCTGGACAACAGCCATTGGCCATAATAATAATAATAATAATAATAATAATAATAATAATAATAATAATAATAATAATAATAATAATCTTTAGCAAGCTGGACAGCTTTGGTAGTTTCCAAAGGTTCCGGTGTGTGTCCTTGAACCCATTTAAGATAACAGTATTGTTCCCCAGAGTAAAAACCTGCGTATCTTGATTGCACGGATTACTACTGTTATCTTGAGACGCAATATCTTCCAGAGAAATGTCATATGCTGCGACAGAAAATTACGAAAGCAACTTTCGAACTGTGTATGACACGAGAAAACGAATATTTTCACAGCAAAATAAATGTCGACATCATCATTATTGTCACCGTCTACAACAAAATAGCTGCGACCCATATTTCGTGGGTGGAATGATATAGTCGTTCGCAATAAGCGGTGTTACATAGCTTAAAGAACGTCAGTTGCTGTGTACGTTGGCACAGCCGCAATGTTTCTACGTAGAATACGGCTGAGGGGTTCGCTGAGATATGTAGAATCAGACTATGCTGTTCGTTTTCCTTTTATAAGATTTTATTTATCTTTGACAAGCTTTACATTCGTTACGATAGGTGTATGATATTAGAAGTAAGAAATGTAAGGCATAGAGTTAACGTTGAAATTTCTAATTACTACCAAATCTATGAACTACACAATGTAGAGGGTTTAGTTTGAACATAGCGTAGATTACACTGATATCTGATAAACTAAATGGGGATAGATAGAATCTTTTTAATATACACCAGGCATGTCAATTGATGCCTACAGGAGCAAGCGCGCGCTTTAGAGCCCAGGAGAGCTTGAGCGCTTTACAGCGGAAAGGAAAGAGACAGACGAAAAAGGTGGTATATGCCGCTTGGTCGAGCTATATTCAGGGATGATCAGCACTGATTCAATAGATAAAGGGAAGAGAACTTATTAAAACTGTATCCATGGTAATTTTTAGATTTGCCTGAGAAGTATAAGTGCATTATAAGAATGTAAGTTTTAATTTTAATGCTCATTTTTCACAAGTTTGATTTTTTTATTCAAAAGAAATATTTTCTCAACTTGTCGTATAGAAAAGTGAAATTTTCAGGTATAGGCCTATTTATTTAGTAGCATTACAGAATGTTTTCGTAAATCTAATATACCGTATGTAGGCCTACGTATTACTGAAGATAGTGTATTGAAAATTTTGAAAATATTCGCACGGAAATTGTTTGTAAGGAAATGAATTAACAAAGCAACTACTGTTACATCATAAGCAAAAGATACGTGCCCATGTGTTGTAAAAATGTCAGCTCTATAGTTTCAGCACATTTCGAGAAAATAATTTAATATTCTGATGATAGGAAGTTGCTGACAAATATCACCTTAAAAGCATAATGCGATAAGAGTTTTATTATGTAATATTAGTTACACTTAAAACAGATAAAGTACCTAGGTAATTTTGCTTTGCACTGTAATATTGTTTTGATTAGTTTATTGATTACTTTTGTAAGGCTAAAGATACTATCAATATAAATTCCAACTTATCATGTCATACTCAATCTCTTTCTTTGGAATATCACTTTCTTTACGAATGATATGTTTCATCCACTTAATACAGTATAATATTATACTACTATGTAATTTAAGTTAATATTCCTTCTTAACTCTCTATTATGTTATTAAGATTTAAAACACAAGTGCAATATTAAGAAATCAGTGTTAGTACTTTTGTTTTACAGACAATATAGATAATATTAAACAGAAAGAAGCCATATAAAAATAACGACATAAAATTTCACATTCCGTTTGAAGTTTGTGCACCACTGTTTTCTTAATCCAACAGGTTGGTTATTCATATACACAACCCTTCCTCTTTCCATACTTAGCGCTTGCTGCCCACGCACGACGTCAAGGTCAGAAAAATGCGTTTGCTTTGACATCACTGATATACACAATAAGTTAACACGTTTAAAGTTAAGTTTTTTTAACAAGCGCTAAACTGAACACCAAGAGAAATAGGATTTTTAAGTCCGTACCTTTTCTTGACTTTGTCATTATTATTATTATTATTATTATTATTATTATTATTATTATTATTATTATTATTAGAGGTAGTAGTAGTAATATGACATAGTTATAAATGAATGCTTGGGTCCAAGATAGAGCATATCAATGGCTTTCGTCTGAACCTTCAATCGGGAACCTATGCTAGGATTTCGCTGTATAAATCAAACACGTACCAAACAGCACGGCATTTATCTGGGAACAGACAACTGTCTCCACGCCTCTATAATCCGCCGGTTGGTTTGCATGGGTGTGAAATTTGATCTCTCGCTGTGAGGGAAGAGCATAAATTGAGGGTGTCTGGAAACAAAATGCTGAGAACCCTACAAGAGAATGGATGAAATTGCATAACGAGGACCTGGCTCCGTGGTTTGCATTCTTCGCGAAGCCTATTAATCCATGGAGGTTGCGATGGAGCGGGTGCGAAGCGTGGGAAAGTGCGGCACAGTACTATTGAGTCAAGGAGGTTATTAAGGAAGGGACAGCACGCTAGCATTTGTGAATTATAGAAAGCATTTGTCTTTAAGCATTATACAGGAAATTGACATGGTAAACACTGAAAGAAAAGCAGTACATAGTACATCATTAACAATAAATTAGGTATTAATATTAGACGAATTAAAATTTAAAAAATCTTCAATTAAATAAAAAGGATGTTTTACCAACCATGTGAATATACATTACTTTTAAAAGCTTTACTATTTACTTACTTGCTTACTTACTTACTTACTGGCTTTTAAGGAATCCGGAGGTTCATTGCCGCCCTCACATAAGCCCGCCATTGATCCCTATCCTGAACAAGATGAATCCAGTCTCTACCATCATATCCCACCTCCCTCAAATACATTTTAATATCTTCCCATCTACGTCTCGGCCTCCCTAAAGGTCTTTTCCCCTCTGGCCTCCCAACTAACATTCTATATGCATTTCTGGATTCGCCCATACGTGCTACATGCCCTGTCCATCTCAAACGTCTGGATTTGATGTTCCTAATTATGTCAGGTGAAGGATACAATGCGTGCAGCTCTGCGTTGTGTAACTTTCTCCATTCTCCTGTAACTTCATCCCTCTTAGCCCCAAATATTTTCCTAAGAACCTTATTCTCAAAAACCCTCAATCTCTGTTCCTCTCTCAAAGTGAGAGTCCAAGTTTCACAGCCATAAAGAACAACTCGTAATATAACTGTTTTATAAATTCTAACTTTCAGGTTTTTTGACAGCAGACTAGATGACAAAAGCTTCTCAGCCGAATAATAACAGGCATTTCCCATATTTATTCTGCGTTTAATTTCCTCCCAAGTGTCATTTATATTTGTTACTGTTGCTCCAAGATATTTGAATTTTTCCACCTCTTCGAAGGATAAATTTCCAACTTTTATAGTTCCATTTCGTATAATATTCTGATCACGAGACATAATCATATACTTCGTCTTTTCGGGATTTACTTCCAACCCTATCTCTTTACTTGCTTCAAGTAGAATTTCCGCGTTTTTCCTAACCGTTTGTGGATTTTCTCCTAACATATTCACGTCATCTGCATAGACAAGAAGCTGATGTAACCCGTTCAATCCCAAACCCTGCCTGTTATCCTGAACTTTCCTAATGGCATATTCTGGAGCGAAGTTAAAAAGTAAAGGTGATAGTGCATCTCCCTGTTTTAGCCCGCAGTGAATTGGAAAAGCATCAGATAGAAACGCTTTACTATTTAAGTATTTTAAATTTTCAGGCAACTTACTGTAAAATTTAGGTCTAAAAAGCAAACATTCTGATGGGGGCAGATAAAAAGTTATTTCTTTTCTTTCACAATGTTAATAATGTCAAAGGAAGTGCTTATACAAATTTTGGTCACTCGACCGCAATTACAAGGGCCGTAAAGAGTAAGTTCGCCAGGGGCCGTTATCAGAAATAAAACACGATTTCATTGGAAAAATTTATTGTAACAGACATAGCAATTGTTGAGCTATTTTTTTAACATATTCCCCACCGGAATTGAGACATTTGTCATATCATGGGATCGACAGAGAGTTGCAGACGGCTGTCAAATGCTGGTTCCGATCCCAGGCGGCTGACTTCTACGACACAAGGATACAAAAATTGATCCCATAGTATGACAGATGGCTCAGTTTCAGTGGGGGATATGTTGACAAAGAGCGCAACAATTGTTATATCTGTTTCAATAAATCTTTCCATGCAATTGTGCTTTATTTCTGTAAACGGCTCGAGACAGAACCACTTTCTGGACGGCCTCGTAACTGCGGTCAAGTGCCCATAAAAGTTTGTAACAGTCGCTGAATCACCCTGGATATTTTTGTAACCAATTGTGCACGACTCTAGTGCATCAACCCCTCACAGTCGAATGAAACTGAATTATGAATTTAAATAATGATGTAAAAAATTTTCTGTTAGTTTCAAAGGGATTGTTTCGATGTTAATAATTAAAAAAAATATTATTTCATTATTTTTTTAAGTTTCTTTAGGGTGCGAAATATGCGTCAAATTGCTATTTCTTTACGAAATATTCGTTGAACCATTTTAATTACCGAAATCAGGGAAAATAATCACCATAAAATCACACCATAATAGGGTATATCATAAGACATTTCAACTGAAAGAACCCACAATCAAAGGAAAATAAAATCTATACAAGATTTCAGTTAAACTGATTACCCAGTACAGTGCAACTTCAAATGAAAAATTGTGTAAAATTGATAGTAGTCACATCAGAAGAGACATGACTTCTAATTTTATTTTGCCTCATGTATCATCACGAAAGTCAAGTCACTGAATTTACGAATCTGGTTGGATCCACAAGCGGTTCGCTGATTGGCGCTATACAACAACATCGTTAATAAAATGTAAGCTAAATAGGTAAATTGGTTCTTCCCAGAACTTCGTGCTCATATCGCCATGTTTTATTCCTTAACCGTTAGGTCAAGGTGAGTCCATAAACATGTACTGCCTTTTTCCGGAGAGAAGCGAGAAAGATCAGTATCTCTCGATCTGCTCCGAGGGACTGTTTCTAGGAACCCTATGTAATTAGGGACGACGTGAGATGTAAATTTCAGGAGCCAAAATTTCCGAAAGCCTTAAGCATTGCTAAAATTGGTGGCGATACACAATTATCTAATTTCCTGTATTGCGGAGCCTTCCTCTTCCAAAGACATAAATAACTTGTATCATGCAATTCAGCTGAACAGCGGCCAATCCCAGGCTATTGTCGATGGTTTCCTTGTGCTGCAAAGTCATCCGGTATAACTTGAATATTATTCTTATACAACCAACCAGAGAACAGCTCTGCAATACAGGGATTTAGACAATCAGCTGCTCGTATTCATCGTACGTTTCTTTCTTCCTCTATACATTTTCCTCTAAATGAAAGGACGGTGATATTTTTAGGAGCCATTGATAGGGATGTTATTTTGTTTACCTCTTTCGGTGTCTATTTTATCATCATTTCGGTGAATATTTCGACAAAATATCAGTTAGGATACGGCATAAAAATTAGAATTATTTATAACTTTACACTTTAGTTTGTTGTTCATAAATTGAACGAACTCGCAAGTGAATATAATATGAGTATTTCTGAGAAGAAAACCAAAGCAATGGCTTTCGAAGGTACAAATCATAACATATGTAAAAATAATGATTGATAACAAATTAATAGAGCAGGTAAATAACTTCAATTATCTAGGAATCAACGTATCTTACTGTCAAAAGAACGATATAAACATGAAATTAAATAGATTTTATAACATGTGCGGAACAATAAGAAGACCGTTGAAAAATAAAACACTCAAATGAACACAGTTAAAATTTCATAAAACAATGGCAGTACCACTGCTGACATATGCCTGCGAAAATTGGACATAAAAGAAGAACAGAGGTAGCTGAAATGAAGTTCTTACGTTCAGTAGCAGGCTATACATTATTAGACAAGAAAAATAATGAAGAGATCACAACAGAATTAAATATTTTTAACCTGACAGAAAGAATTCAAAGTCTAAGATCTAATTGGCTACAGCACATAGAAAGAATGCCACCCTACAGGCTTCCACTGATTTTACTCCACTACCAACCTAAAGGTACAGGGACATCATTTTATTTTTACTAACATTTTTAATATTAACCTGTCTATACCTTTAGAGAACCGGAAACACCGCTTGCTCCCCCCTCCAAGACTGGAGTTCGATAATACTGGCGTAAAACACAAAATCACTCTACTAGGTATAGGATGGAAGAAAAGTAGTTCATCCATTTACGTAAACTAGGAAATATCGCGGTTTTGAGTTTGATAATTTTCATTAGATTTTTCTTTAATCAAAGTACAGTACTGTATTAAGAATAAGTGTTTTTACTCACGAAGTGAGTTATCCATGCGAACGTATTCATTATGCAGTGTATACTGTCTACAACACATTAGCGTACAATATAGAGAATGAAGTTAAATTGAAAAATAATTATAATATGTATATTTAAACACATTTTTTAAAATGGTGGCCGTTCATTTCGATACAGGCTTCAGTTCTTTTGTGCATATTATCGCACTATAGACTATTGCATCTATTTCCAATTACCAGTTTCGTCCTTCGTACTAGTAACTCATGTGAAATAATTCTGTACCTACTCTATAAAAGAGTACCTTACGTACTGTAAATTCAATCTTCACTTCTGCCCTACCCGCACAGATAAAATTACTGAGACATGCTATCTACTGTCCGTCCATGTGGTTATGCCGCAGGGTCGTAAAAAGGGGGAAAATCACGTGACAATTACTTAACGAGGCCCTTTTATTTAAGTTATTTTAAACAGTTGTATAATATTACGTAAACGTCCAATTCCTAACAGAAATTAATGTTTTCAGAAAAGAGCTAAGACAGCCCAGCTCTTACAGAGGGGCGAGCAGAAGCAGGTGGGGGAAATCGGGATGCGACGTAGGCAAACGGACAGTACCTGTGCGAAAATATGATTCAATATTGAAAGGTCTTTCGTCACTGGAAAACGCGAACACATTTCTGGAACGTACTATACTCACTAACTCAGTAGTGTTTACATGCGGCCTTGGTTCTGTATGGAGGACAGTTGGAACTTCATTAGTAGAAGGGGTGGGAGTGAAGTACATTAAAAAAACTCAGGTACAATAAAAATTGAAGTAAAAATAAAATGATGTCACTGTACAACGAACCAGAGAACAGATCCGCAATACAGGGATTTAGGTAATCAGCTGCTCGTATTCATCGTAGAAATTAATATAATACGTTTCTTTCTTCCTCTATACATTTTCCTCTAAATTACAGGACGGTGATACTTTTTAGGAGCCACTGATAAGGATGTTATTTTGTTTACCT
The DNA here is from genome assembly GCF_040183065.1 of Periplaneta americana. Classification (NCBI taxonomy): domain Eukaryota; kingdom Metazoa; phylum Arthropoda; class Insecta; order Blattodea; family Blattidae; genus Periplaneta; species Periplaneta americana. The sequence goes on from NC_091122.1 coordinate 34,536,821, forward strand.
CTTTCGGTGCTTATTTTATAATCATTTCGGTGAATATTTCGTCAAAATATCGGTTAGGATACAGCATAAAAATTAATATCACTTATAACTTTATACTTTAGTAAGCTGCTCATAAAATGAACGAACTCGCAAGTGAATATAATACCAGTATTTCTGAGAAGAAAACCAAAGCAATGGCTTTCGACGGTACAAATCATAAAAGACGCAAAATAATGATTAATAACAAATTAATAGAGCAGGTAAACAACTTCAATTATCTAGGATTCAACGCATCTTACTATCAAAAGAACGATATAAACATAAAAATTAAATAGATTTTATAACATGTGCGGAACAATAAGAAGAACGTTGAGAAATAAAACATTAAAATCAACACAGTTAAAATTTCATAAAACAATGGCAGTACCAATGCTGACATATGCCTGCGAAAATTGGACATAAAAGAAGAATAGAGGTAGTTGAAATGAAGTTCTTACGTTCAGTAGCAGGCTGTACATTATTAGACAAGAAATACTCGTATAATGAAGAGATCAGAACAGAATTAAATATTTTTAACCTGACAGAAAGAATTCAAAGTCTAAGATCTAATTGGCTGCAGCACATAGAAAGTATGCCACCTTACAGGCTTCCACTGATTTTACTCCACTACCAACCTAAAGGTAGAAGGAATGTTGGGCGTCCGATAACAAGGTGGAGAGACTCGATCTCTTGATGTGGAAACAGGCCTAAGGCCTAATTCCATAATGTAGAAGAAGAAGAAGAAGAAGAAGAAGAAATACTTTAGTTACCCTTACATAAGCCCGCCATCGGTCCCTATCATCAGCAAGATTAATCCAGTCCTTAGAACCATATCCCACCTCCTTCAAATTCATGTTAATATTATCCTCCCATCTACGTCTCGGCATCCCCAAAAGATCTTTTTCCCTCAGGTCTTTCAACTAGCAGTCTATACGGATTTCTGGATTCATCCATACGTGTCACATGCCCTGCCCATCTCAAACGTCTGGATTTAATGTTCCTAACCATTTCAGGTGAAGAATACAATGCTTGCAGTTCTGTGTTGTACAACTTTCTCCAAAATATCTAAAAGTTATCATTTATAAAAACAGTTATCTACGAGTATATTACCGGTTGTTCTGTATGGTTGTGAAACTTGGACTCTCATTTTGAGAGAGCAACAGAGGTAAAGGGTGCTCGAGAATAAGGTACTTAGGAAAATATTTGGGGCTAAGAGGGATGAAGTTACAGGAGAATGAGCGTGTTAAATGGACAGATTAAGAAACGAAGCTGTGTTGGAAAGAGTGGATGAAGAAGGAATGATGCTGAAACTGATCAGAAAGAAGAAGAGGTATTTAGCTGGGACATTGGCTGAGAAGAAACTGTCTTCTGAAGGATGCACTGGAAGGAATGGTGAAGAGTGAAGAGTCAGGGCAGAAGAAGATATCAGATTACAGACGACATTAAGATATAAGGAACATATGAGGAGACAAAGAGGAAGGCAGAAAATAGGAAAGACTGGAGAGTGCTGGGTTTGCAGTGATAGACCTGCTCTTGGGCAGAACACTGTGAATGAATGAATGAATGAATGAATGAATGAATCAATCACGAACTCACATTAGTATTACGTCCCTTGTGACCATAGACAAATAAATAGATTTGTAACTATTAATTGATAACAAATATCGTTTTTGCTTAAGTATACAGTTTGTGGGGCAAAATTACAACTCCAAGTCTTCTTGGTAACAAATTACTCTATAATTTTGTGAATCGGTCCTTGATGTTAAATGCTGGAACAGAACCTTCGTAGAATACTGTAGAGAATACATTTGAAGTTGTAGTTCGATATGAAGGGGAGAGAGACTCTCCACAGGTAAAGATCAAGGCTGCAGACGACAGCACCAGGTATTGTGTTACAGATACTATACTTGTAAAGCTATGAGCGCTGTATTTGCTGTGTAATTCTTTTGTGAAGACCAGCACAATAACCACACAACAAATAAACTAAGAATTAATAATCACCGCCGTCGTTAAAGAACAAAAAGAAATAAAGTTCGTCGTACGTCACAGCCTGCCTTCACGGATCAGCTGACGCTTCCTAGCATCTGCTAATATTCAGTTAAAAATAAACTGACGTAAGAGATTACTTTTTTGGTCCAACTGTAACTAATAAGTACTTACCTACGATAAAGACTAAATTTCCAAACATATCTCATCTTTAGCTTAAGTATCATGAAAATAATAATAATAATAATAATAATAATAATAATAATAATAATAATAATAACAATAATAATAATAATAATAATAACAATAACAATAATAATAACTTATTTACTAATATTTAATGTGCTGTACAATAGCCAGGGGCCAATAACAGTTCAGCACATAACAATTACATAACAAGAACCTTAATAATGATAGAAATTACAATATAAGAACATAGAAATAATTATATTAAAATAATTAGAATTAAAAATAACTGTAATTCAAAATGAAAGGATGGAATTATATAAGTAAGCATAATACAAATGATATGAAAGATAACGAGAATAATATTATAATACATATCTAAACAAAAGACATAAATTAATAACTGACATAAAACTCCAAAACCATATAATACACATTAAATGAATCCAAGTTCAATCCATGCAAATTAGTATATTTTATACATCTGCAGACCGGAGAGAGAGATTTAGAATTTCTATTGTAAAAAAAAATATGAAATCTTAAACCCTTAGCAGGAATATGAAGACTGATATCGCTTATGAAGGATTCAAGTCAATATCAACCTCAATTACTTTATCTATTTACTTACTCATTTACTTACTTACTGGTTTTTAAGGAACCCGGAGGTTCATTGCCGCCCTCACATAAGCCCGCCAGCGGTCCCTATCCTGAGCAAGATTAATCCATTGTCTATCATCACATCCCACCTCCCTCAAATCCATTTAATATTATCTTCCCACCTACCTCTCGGCCTCCCTAAAGGTCTTTTTCCCTCCGGCCTCCCGACTAACACTCTATATGCATTTCTGGATTCGCCCATACGTGCTACATGCCCTTCCCATCTCAAACGTCTGGATTTAATGTTCCTAATTATGTCAGGGGAAGAATACAATGCGTGCAGTTCTGTGTTGTGTAACTTTCTCCATTCTCCTGTAACTTCATCCATCTTAGCCCCAAATATTTTCCTAAGCACCTTATTCTCAAACACCCTTATCCTGTATTCCTCTATCAAAGTGAGAGTCCAAGTTTCACAACCATAAAGAACAACCGGTAATATAACTGTTTTATAAATTCTAACTTTCAGATTTTTTGACAGCAGACTGAATGATAAAAGCTTCTCAACTGAATAATAACAGGCATTTCCCATATTTATTCTGTGTTTAATTTCCTCCCGAGTATCATTTATATTTGTTACTGTTAATTGCTTTACAAAAAAATAAATAAATAATAATAGTAAAGGTAAAAGGTAAAGGTATTCCCATAACATGCCACGAAGGCTCTTGGGGGGCATGGAGCTAGAGACCCATGCTTTCCATGACCTCGGCGCTAGAATGAGGTGGTGTGGTTAGCACCACGCTCTGACCGCCTTTTACCCCCGGGAAAGACCCAGTACTCAATTTTATAGGAGGCTGAGTGAACCTCGGGGCCGTTCTGAAAGTTTGGCAACGAGAAAAAATCCTGTCACCACCTGGGATCGAACCCCGGACCTTCCAGTCCGTAGCCAGCTGCTCTACCAACTGAGGTGGTGGTGGTGATGGTGGTGGTGGTGGTGGTGGTGGTGGTAGTGGTAGTAGTAATAGTAGTAGTAGTAATAATGATAATATTCTATATTCAGAGTTGAAGCACAAGAAAATATAGTTCTTTTCTTTAGTAACCTACTCTGTCTTCCCTGCACCTATCTATCCCTTTTGTATCTGGAGCTTTCTTAGCAGTAGTAGCAATTATAAACATAGGCAGGCTAGCTATTTATTTTAGGCGCTTTTGCACGTCATAGGAGCGAAAAGCGTCTAATGACGACGGTCTGTCGTTCAGTCTGTGTGTCTGTTTGTCTGTCTTTCAAAAACTCATCATGGTGCGTTAATGGATTGTGACGTAGTAGAGGTAGGGTTGCTATATTCCGCGGATTTTACGGATTATTCGTGATTTTGTAGAGTAAGAAAGAAGTCCGGGCCGAAAAGACGAAGTCCGCGATTTTGAAAGAAGTCGGTCGGAAACCTAGAAAATTGAAATAATTTGTGGAATAGTGTCAAAATGACGAGTGGACGTATTACAAAAATGATATACGTTTAGATAATAAAGAAAAATAAATAAAATGAGTTTTCATCACTAGTGCAAGACCAAGAACCGCGATGAACTAATGTGAGTAATTATTTTCGACATTTTATTTCATAAAAGGTTTAAATTTTCAATTATCATTATTACCGCAGCCTATATTATTATTATTATTATTATTATTATTATTATTATTATTATTATTATTATTATTATTATTATTATTTTGGAGATTTATCTTTCGAAGAGGTGGAAAAATTCAAATATCTTGGAGCAACAGTAACAAATATAAATGATACTCGGGAGGAAATTAAATGCAGAATAAATATGGGAAATGCCTGTTATTATTCGGTTGAGAAGCTTTTGTCATCTAGTCTGCTGTCAAAAAATCTGAAAGTTAGAATTTATAAAACAGTTATATTACTGGTTGTTCTGTACGGCAGAGACTGGATTAATCTAGCTCAGGATAGGGACCAATGGCGGGCTTATGTGAGGGCGGCAATGAAGCTAGTAAGTAATTATTATTATTATTATTATTATTATTATTATTATTATTATAATATAATTTGACCTACAATATGTTAGGCCTACTACTCATGCCTTATCACTATTGGAACGATTACATTTTATAATTGCTTATTAGAAAACATTACAACCTAACAATAATAATAATAATAATAATAATAATAATAATAATAGTAATAATAATAAATAGATTTCTACACTTATTCGTATTCATACTTAGGTCTCTTACTACATATTAGCAAATAAACTTCATAACAGACCCAATAGTCGCGAAGGTTTATCGCCTAGTTGACTTTGGTTCTTGGCTAGGAAAAAAAAAAGTGTTAAGAATCCCTGAGGTAGTCCACCGCTGTGGAGTAACGGTTAGCTCGTCTGAGTGTTAAATGAGCGGGTCCGAGTTCATATCTTGGTTGGGACAAGTTACCTGGTTTGGGTTTTTTTTTCGGGGTTCTCCCCTCAACCAATTGAAGCAGAATTTCTGGGTATCTTTCGGCGTTGGACCTCGAACTCATCTCGCCTTCATTAATAATTCACGTATCATCAGCCCGGGTTCAATTTACGGTGGGGCGTGCTGTACTTGTACAAGAACGCGGCCGTTCGATTACCCAATCATTCACAGAATATGGTAAGCACAATAAGCCTCAGACTGCAGTGTAAGGCTTCGGATCCTTCCTCCGTACAAGGAAAAAGATTCTCCTGAGGTAATGTGTTCATTCCCCATTTAAAATGTTTGGTAGAGTTTTATTTTAAAAATTTCATTCTGAAAACATGTTTATGAACATAGGCTATATTAACATTTTCAGCACTCATTTAAGACAGACCATAAAGACTGTTGTTAATAATAGTACTAATAATCGTGATCATGGCAGTGGTAGTAGTAAGTCTGTATTTCTCAGAATCGTCCACAAATTTGTTTTAAAGAGACACAAACGCCTCCTGCCAAATTCTCTACTGATGATCCCTATTTGTAATATGCACTTCCAGACGTAGTTACGTTATATGCTAACTACTGGTATGAAGCTGTTAAGCAGACGGAGGAATGTAACCGCAAAAGCATTAGCGGAATTATTGCGTTACGCTGGAGGGCGCAAAGACTTCTCGGTGGGCGCCCCTGGAGATGTTTAGTAATGGCGGAGATCACGCTTCTTTCAAGACCACACACGACACGTGCCGGGTTCCATTGCACAAGACGACTGCGAATCTAAGGTAAAGCGGTGCGGCGCCATGTTTCTTGCATACGCACCGGCGTGAAGTGAAAGGATTTGGGTTCGGAAACATTGAATAAAAGTAATCGAACAAATCATGAATTTCAGATACTTAGATGAGGAGCGTATCCGTGAATAAAATCAGGTGTGTATTACAGGGTGATCCGTTTGGGCATGGATAAAATAAAAACACCGTAAAATATTTACTACTGAACTTTATTTGTTGAAACCTTGTGCATACAGCACTGAAAGATGGGAGATTCCTCAGAGCTCAACATGATCCCCATTGCACACCCTGCACAACTCATAACGATGATGCAATTCAGCTCACGTCCGTAGTGATTTGTTGAAAAGATTGAGTAATTTTACTCTTAGATCATCAATGTTCCTGGGTTTCTGTGAATAGACACTGTCTTTAACAAAACCCTACACGAAGAAGTAGGAGGGGTTAGATCTGGGGAGTTTGGGGGCCAAGCCAAGAGATAGCTGCTTCACGTACTGGGTTTCACCTGCGACCTCCTGTATGTTTTTTTAATACACAATCTGTTTCTACAGATGTTCGATACCACAACATTATGAAATCGTACATTACGCACACCATACTGACATCGAAATTCCCATTGAACTCTTTTAACACTCTCCAATTTAGCATACCAAAAAAACACATTGTGCCCGCTGTTGATTTGTAGTATCCATTTTAATCATCTACGATTTTCATTTGTCCTTTCAGATTATGTATTGTTGATTGTCATATATGGTAACTCCCATCTTTTAATCATAATATAATTACCGTCTAGTATATACAGTCACGAAGCTCAATATGTAATAAATATGCATCCACAAATAGTTGCTAACCACTAGGATCGCTACTATCGCCTCTTTACAGACAATGCAAAATAGTACCTGCACAGTCTATTGTTCCTAGCAACCTCAATAACTCAAGCTTCGTGACAGTATATACTAGACTGTGATATACCAGCAAGAAGCTTTTCCTATCATAATGGCTTTATAATAATAAATTAATATTATCTATACCCAAATGGATCAGACTGTAGTATGAAGCTAATATAGCCTATGTAACATACAGTCCAAAAATTCATTATGAATAATTTTAGAAGTTCCTTTAACAACTGCATGTAATTCCTAGTGTTCCTTTGGTGCACTATCTATACTAGAAAAAAAAAATACACCCGGATTTTCATTGTTTGAAGCAGTTCAAAACTTTGCCATATAATATCATCCTACAATCAATGATTCCAGGAGCCTATTCCACAAAGGTATACTGTTGTATAGGTCTCGCAAGTACGGATTACCGACGGAAGGAATGCGAATCAAACACTGCGATAAGGAAGAGCGGGCGAAAGGAAAGGTCACGAGATAACTTGAATGACATTCAAGAGTACAGTCGGAAGAGAAATGACATCGATAGAATCAGTCTTGCGTTGTGATAGTTACATTACGACTTTAGTTTGTTCCATTGCATGTGTCTTGTATCGCACGGTATTATTATTTCATTCGTAAACATATGTTGCGCGTTTAATTAGCTTCGAATTTTTCTCTTGCTACGTTCTTTATTTCCGCAGCGATGTCCTCATTTGTTCATCTTTTTGGAAGAGACGGTACTTCCATCGGTCCGTACCTCTCGCTCCTCGGCGTGCCTACATACACACGTCAAAACAGACAGCAACGCCACCATTGCTTTTCGGTAATCGTTTCTTGCGCGAGCTATAGGAGTACATTACAAATTACTGATGAAAGATGTTGTAAGGTAAGGAGTTGTATCTTTCTGTTCCACGAAATAATTAAAGTGTGTTGTGCATTACCAGTGAATAGCTACTAGTGACGTCATATCAATAAACATACTACGTCATAACATGAAGCAGCTGATTATCTTCGTATTTCAATCATCGAATGAGGTAGGTTTGTCTCTTTAATCGTAATGAATTTTGAAGTAGGTTATACAGCAAAGATTATATGAATTTCGTAACCCTGCAATGTTATTATTTTAGTTTACTTCTTTAATAATAAAAATTTACTTCCTTATTACGAGGCGTGTTCTTAAAGTAAGTTCCATTTTCAATTATAGCTGTCGCATCGCTGCAATCGTTATTTTGCGCATGCGTGTTTTCTTCTTCAGTCCTCAGGCAAGCTGTGCATGCAGTTTCAGAGCTCCAGTCCGTGTGTGTGGTTAGTTGTGATCAGTTGAAATGATTAAAGTGATCGAGCACTCCGCCGACTGTGAGTTGCGGTCTGTTATCCGTTTTTTTAATGCGAGAAACATCAAACCAGCTGACATTCATCGTCAACTTTGTAGGTGTATGGTGATGATGCCATTAGTGATGGAATGGTCAGGAGATGGGTTAGGAAGTTCAATGAGGGCCGCATCTCTGTGCATGACGAGCAGCATACCGGTCGGCCATCTTTGATCAATGACGATTTGGTGCGTGCTGTCGATGAAAAAATTCTTGAGGACAGGAGGTTCACAATTTCTTCGCTTTCCTTGACTTTTCCACAAATGTTGCGGAGTGGTTCGCAGGCGGGTGAATTCTACAATGAGGGGATAGAAAGACTTGTGCCACGACTCGATAAATGCCTCAATAATGGTGGAGATTATGGTGAGAAGTAATTGAAGTGTGGGGAATACAATGCAACAAAAATGGTTTGTAAATATTTTCCCCTTTACTTTCTACACCCTTTTGGAACTTACTTTAAGAACACGCCTCGTATTATCATCATGTTTTTCCGTGATTCCCGCATAATGCTCTTTGATAGTTCAACAGATACCACTAATAACGATCTTATTTTTAGTGGGTTATTTTACGACGCTGTATCAACATCTCAGGTTATTTAGCGTCTGAAGTGAAAGTGATAATGCCAGTGAAATGAGTTCGGGGTCCAGCACCGATAATTACCCAGCATTTGCTCATATTGGTTGAGGGACAACCCCGGAAAAACCTCAACCAGGTAACTTGCCCCGACCGGGATTCGAACCCGGGCCACCTGGTTTCGCGGCCAACGCGCTAGCCGTTACTCCACAGGTTGGACAATAATGATCTTCACCCCCAAACTTAATTATTACGAAATTATACACTACAAGATTATTGAAATTGTGTCAAAGGAGATGAAATTGTTTCTTTTGAAGGACATAGAAGCAAGAAAAAATATTCTATAGCACATATCTTAATATTATGAAATATATTTAAATCGCATTAGTACTCCTATATGCATTAGTCTCCTTTCATTGGTAGAGAATACTTGACAATTTGCTAGTAAGTTACAAATACTAATTACTTTTGTGGAACAATCCTGAAACTTCAGTGTGATAAAGTTATTATTATTATCCGTGGCGCCACAGCCCTTGAAGGGCCCAGACCGACCAGCCGGCTGCTGGCCTCGCGTTCACATGCCGAAGCATAGGTGGACGATCATCCAACCAGAATGGAGGTATCGTGTGGTTAGCACACAACAGAACAACCGTTAGTTATAACCAGGGAAAGGATTTATATGTAAATACATATTTACTTATAAAGCTAATATAATTTATATTTTGCATTATCTTTATGTTTCACAATGTGTAGGGTTGAAAAATCCTACTTTTATTTTCCATATTTTTCCATATTTTAGAGTTTAGTACATATTTTCGTTAATTTCCATATATTTTCCATATTTCATATAAAACAGTCCATATTATATTAGGTTTAACAATAAAACAAAACAAAATTCCATTAACTTTTAAAAATACATTTCAACAATAGAGATTTAAACACATGTTCAGTAATCCCTTTAACATCAGAGTTATTTGAAAATTAGCAGTCCTATCAACAATGGGAAAGTAAGTTACAAAACTGTATTAATTTAATTTAAAATTTTTAACAGACTTCAGTTGTGCAGCTCAACAGTTAAATGCCAGTCAGAGTACACATAGGTTCAGTTTTGTAAATCATACTATAAAGACGGTAAATATGCCAAAAGTACGTCATTCAGTCAATTTAAAATCAAAACTAACAAGTTACATTTCAGAATTTAAAGAAGATGGTTTATCAACTGACAATAAAATATTATTTTGTAATTTGTGTCAGTGTGCAGTATCATCTACACAAAAGTTCCTGGTGCAACAACACATTACAACTAGTAAACATCAGGCCAACAAACAACTAAATTCCAAGCAGAGACAATTGTTTTTAACACAACCAACAACATCGAATGTAAGATCTGAGTTTAACATCGACCTGTGCCGTTCTCTCATCTCTGCTGATATTCCTCTCTACAAACTAAAGAATAAGGTCTTCAGGGAATTCCTTGAAAAATATACTCAACATACAATCCCGGATGAGTCAACACTTAGGAAGACGTATGCTCCATCCATCTACGATGAGACAATACAGAAGATAAGAGATGAAATTAAAGATAGTTCAATTTGGGTTTCCATTGATGAGACTCCCGACAAAGAAGGTAGACTTGTTGGTAATGTAGTTATCGGTTTGTTAAGTGAACAATATTCTGAACGAATTCTTTTACATTGTGATGTTCTAGAAAAGTGCAATAACAAAACTATAGTTAAACTGTTCAACGAAGCTATGGGTATCCTGTGGCCAAAGGGTATTATGTACGATAATGTGTTATTCTTTATTAGCGATGCTGCCCCTTATATGGTCAAAGCTGGACAAGCATTATCTGTTGTATATCCTAAATTGACTCATTTTACTTGTGTGGCGCATGCATTTCATCGTGTGGCAGAAGTGGTCAGAGACAATTTCCCTAAAGTAGATTTGTTGATTTCATCAGTGAAAAAAGTATTTCTCAAAGCTCCCAGAAGAGTTAACGTGTTGAAAGAAATGTACCCTGAAATTCCATTGCCACCAAAGCCAATTTTAACTAGATGGGGTACATGGCTAGAAGCAGTTGAATATTATGCCGAACATATAGACTCTATTAACAATGTTCTCCTTGCATTGGACTCTGAAGATGCAGTCTCAATTGATACTGCGAAAACAGTTACCTGTGACATAAGTGTGAAGAATGACTTAGCTCACATTCAGCATACATTTTCATGCATCATAAAAACGCTCAAAAGTCTCCAAAATAGGCACCTTTCACTATCTGAAAGTTTTGAAATTATAAATAGTACTGTGGAACAACTGAATCGTGGTAGAGGTAAAGTTGCAGATGCAGTAAGAGCTAAGGTGGACACTGTACTTTCAAAAAACCCTGGATATGAAGAACTACAAAAGGTTGTTGCTGTGATGAGTGGTGAATCAACAGTGAAGATTAACTTGGACTTATCCCCAGCAGACATTGTGAAATTGAATTATGTACCAGTTACTTCTTGTGACGTCGAACGCTCTTTTAGTCAGTATAAATCTATCCTCAGAGACAATAGAAGAAGATTCACTTTTCAGCACTTGAAAGAAATGTTTGTAACCTATTGTTATGGTAACAGACAATAAAAATTGTGTTTTGTTGAAACTACATTGGAAGATAAGGTACGTCCATTATATTTTTTGTTTAGTTTGATTAAAATGTACCAATATTTAACGTACATAGTCATTTTTTTTATAATTTTAAGTCCATATTTAATTCCATATTTTGGTAAAAATCCATATTTAATTCCATATTTTGGTAAAAATAACTACATATATATTTACATATTTCATATATTTTTAGTCCATATAAATCCGTTCCCTGGTTATAACTGTTTTATAAATTCTAACTTTCGTTTTTTTTTTAAAGCAGACTAGATGACTAAAGGTTCACAACCTAATAATAGAAGGCATTTCCCATATTTTCCTCTCGAGTGTCATTCATATTTATTACTATTGCTCCAAAGCATTTGAATTTTCCTATCCTTTCAAAGAATAAATTTCCAATTTTTATATTTCCTTTTCGTCCTATGTTCTGGTCACGAGACAGAATCATACACCGGGGACAGAACTACTAGAGGCTTCAGTGACGTCACTACAGAAGAACCCACACACAGCAGAATTGTTCGTTGCACTACAAACTGAAAACGTTGACCACCTACTTTCACTGATCCAGCTGCGCTCTTACAATACAGTAACGTCTGTTCAGAAAATGTTTTACAGCTGAATGGTACCGTATACCTGCTAGTGCGGGAGGAGGGGGTGGTCGGACAGTAAAAGTAACCGTCTCCAAGCTTCTAGATGTTCTGTCCCCAGTATACATATATCGGTATTTTATTTTTTCGGGGTTTACTTCCAAACCTATCTTCTTACTTGCTTCACATGAAATTCCAATGTTTTCCCTAACAATTTGTGGATTTTCTCCTAACATATTCACGTCATCCGCATAGATAAACAGCTGATGTAACCCGTTCAATTACAAACCCTCTCTGTTTTCCTGGACTTTTCCTAATGGTATATAGGCCTACTAGAGCAAAGTTAAAAAAATGATAGTGCATCTTCTTGGTTTAGCAGACAGTGAATTGGAAAAGCGTCAGACAGAATCTGGCCTATACGGATTCTACTATATGTTTGACATTAAAATCGAAAACTGATAAGAAAATGAGGAAATTATGGAAAATAAGAGAAAATAGCTTAAACGAAAAGTTAACGGATAAACAGACAATGGATGAAAAAGAAAGTGGGGAAGAAAGGAGGAAATGGTGGAGGAGAAAGAGAAGAAATTAATGGTACGAAGAGGAAGCGGATGAAAGGAAAAATGGAGAAGAAAAAATGAGAAATAGTGGAGAAAAGGAAGAAATTAATTTAAATAACAATTCGATACTAAAAAGAAAAAGAAGAAAACACTGGAGAACAGGAGAAACTGGTATAAACTAAGAGGAAAATGGATGACACAGAAAATGGAGAAATTGGAAGGAAAAGAGGAAAAGGAGAAAGGGAGATAAGAGAGATGCAGAAAAATATAATTGGAAAAACATGATAAAAAGAAAGAGGGGAAAAAGGAGAAGAAAGCGATCTTGTTTTGTTCGCAAGCTTAGTTTACTCTCAGAGCTCGTTTTCCGCTTTTATGTCGATATTTACTGCCGAATTGCTCAAATGCTTCTTGAAGCGTTTCTAATGTTAATTTTACGAGTCTTCATCCACTTGCTCCTGAATCATTTATGTATAAGTTTCTTTTTGCATCAGTCACTAGAATGCGCGGTAATCACTCTAATATTTATTTACAGTAGTCTATCAGCATTGCATTCACCACTCCCTTCGCCGCAGGTCAACAGAAACCGAAGAAATACTGCGCACGACGCACGTCTCCAAGTGCAAATCTGTGACACTTACAGAGAGTGGGGAGAGCGGATGGATTTTTCATGAAGCGTGCGAAGAATATGAGAAGAGTGTGTTCAGTTTTCTCTTCGCATTCCAGAACGATTTGTCATCTGTTAAAACAATGCTGGAATAAAGAGCCATTGAAAAACAAAACATCTTGTTTATGAGTTAGGCAAAATTCCAACGCCAAAGAATTTGCTATCTTGTCAGGGCGAATTCTATGCGGCGTTGTTCTATCGGAAGTAAACATCGCGAGGGGAGGGGTGAAAGAAAGACGCCTTCTACCTCTCACAACAATACAACTCATCTCATATGCAGGTTTGCAGATTACCATAATGAAATAAAGAGCAGCAGCAGCAGAGAGTCCCTATTCAGTTTAGATTTCGTGAGATTCCCAGACGAATACAAGGTCATCGAACAAAATTATTAGGTTCAATACTCGAATAACTTACAAAATAATGGAGAAAGAAAGGCTGTCTCTCTCTTAAAATGTGTAGAAAAACGTTATATATTTCTTAGAATATCTAGAAGCTTTTAGATATCACGGTAAGATGCAATTTGAGAACCATTCGTAGCCCTACAGCAGTGATGTCAAAGCAAGCGCATTTTTCTGACCTTGACGTCGTGCGCGGGCAACAAGCGCTAAGTATGGAAAGAGGAAGGGTTGTGTATATGAATAAGCAACCTCTTGGATTAAGAAAACAGTGGTGCACAAACTTCAAACGGAACGTGAAATTTTATGTCGTTATTTTTATATAGCTTCTTTCTCTTTAATATTATCCATATTGTCTGTAAAACAAAAGTACTAACACTGATTTCTTAATATTGCACTTGTGTTTTAAATCTTAATAACGTAACAGAGAGTTAAGAAGGAATATTCAAGGAATTCCATAGTAGTATAATATTATACTGTATTAAGTGGATGAAACACATCATTCATAAAGAAAGTGATATTCCAAAGAGATTGAGTATGACATGATAAGTTGGAATTTATACTGATGGTATCTTTAGCCTTACAAAAGTAATCAATAAACTAATCAAAACAAAAATGACATTTTTACAACACATGGGCACGTATCTTTTGTTTATGATGTAACAGTAGTTGATTTTTTAATTCATTTCCTTACAAACAATTTCCATGCGAATATTTTCAAAATTTTCAATACACTATCTTCAGTAATACGTATATACGGTATATTAGATTTACGAAAACATTCTCTAAGGCTACTAAATAAATAGGCCTAGCCTATACCTGAAAATTTCACTTTTCTATACGAAAAGTTGAGAAAATATTTCTTTTGAATAAAAAAATCAAACTTGTGAAAAATGAGCATTAAAATTAAATCTTACATTCTTATAATGCACTTATACTTCTCAGGAAAATCTAAAAATTAACATGGATACAGTTTTAATAAGTTCTCTTTTAAATCCATTATCTGAATTATCATCATTAAGACAGTACTTAGTTGTAACTCAGCGAAGAACTCTATAATTGACACCAATTTCAATCTTTCTACTGCTCTCCTGAAAAGTATAAAATTTTTACTTAAGACATTTTTTCTCCCGGCCACAGAAATATAGCTTTGTTCTAATGCTCACGACAATAATAAACTAAGTAACTAACTCTGAGTGACTAACTAACTATAGTCGCGAGCTGTTATTCCCGGCGTGACTCCTCCTCTTTGCTTACGTCTTAGGAAGTGAAGGCTCTATAAAGTCTAGGTAGTATCGTTCGCCATTTTTGTTCTTTCGTTGCCGAGCTACCAGACGAGGAATCTATTTGGCACACCGTTAAACATTATCATGTCGTAGCTCCTATGATAATAAATCAAACGCAATGTAATTCATCAAATAATTGAGCGGCAAATAACGTCTTCGTGTGCTTTCTGCGAACGGCAACGAAAGAGCCAAAATGGCGGGCGATTATATTAAGTATTTATCGAGCCTTAGGAAATGAATATCGTCTTCATCAGCGAATCACAAGACGCACACGTTGAAATGTAGCCGACCTGCAACGCGATTGGCTGCCGGAAATTAGAGCGACGGGACTATAAATATACACTGGTGGCCATAATTCTGGAAACTTTTTGTTTTTGTACTGAATTATTATAACATCTGCATTGATTCACAGATTTATACAATTGAAAATGTTACTCGTGACTGATTCGTTAATTATGGGGTTATAATAAAGGTATTATATTAAATCCTGAATATTTTAACAATAAATAACCATTACTATGTGGGAAACTATGTTCTTGTCGTTTAAGATCTAAATATTAATTTCAGATTTCATTATAATTTCCCAATATTTACTGTAATAAAAAACTAGTCCATTGTTGATTTTAAGATTATTGTTGATCGGTAGAAGCATTGTTGAGCATTGGTAGCATAAAATATGTACATTATTAATTTGCTTCTATCATTAGTCTGACTTAAGATTTCGTTAGGTGAACACCTGATTGCTTTACAACAAACTTTATTGATCATTTTATCACAATGGATCCACGAAAGAACTGAACACCTTCTAGGGCACTCACACTTCGAGAAGAAGGCTACACAATCAAGGAAATTGCAAGAAAATTTGGTAATGGTGCTACATTGTCTAGCGTCCAGAAGGTATGGCAGAAGTACAAATCCACAAAATCTTGTAAAACAACACTTAGGACTGATAGAAAACCTGAAGTAAGCCCAAGAGATGTGAGGCAGATTTGTCGAATAGCATTGAAAGATCGAAGGAAATCTTCTAAAGAGATGTAGGAAGTTCTACACAGCAATTGACTTAGTATTTTATGCTATCAGTGCTCAACAATACTTCTACTGATCAACAATAATCTTAAACTCAACAATGGACCAGTTTTTATTACAGTAAATAATGGGAAATTATAATGAAATCTGAAATTTATATTTAGATCTTACACGACAAGAACATAATTTCCCACATAGTAATGATCATTTATTGTTAAAATATTCAGGATATAATATAATACTTTTATTACAACCTCATAAGTAACGGGTCAGTCACGAATAATATTTTTAATTGTATAAATCTGTGAATTAATACAAATGTTATAATAATTCAGTACAAAAACAAAATGTTTCCAGAATTATGGCCACCAGTGTAGTGTAAGTATATACACGTATTCGAAAGCTTTGTGGCCTTCGAAACCATACCGATGTAAAGAAAGTGTTTTTTTTTTTTTTTTTAACTGAACCTGATGACTTTCATCTAACAGCCATTTGTCTATAATCAGTTTTAACCGTCGCAATATTGGCCAGGTTGGTCTAAGTTTCGCTGTCCAGTGCTATACCGGAAGTAGAAACAAAAGCCAGCAATTGTGTGATATTTGTGATGTGTCAGACTAGAAGTTGTTTGGAACGCACGACGGTCCATTTCGCACCTGTGTTGTCATACGTCGCATTCCGATCTTACTCCTCCCACACCTGCTCGTATCATAAGACCCACCTGGACAACACAGACTGCTCGTATGCTGCAACTGTTGTAGTCTCCGAGAGGAAAATCAGACTTTTTTTTAATTCACAGCCATATTCGCTCGATTCAGCGACATGCTACAGCTAACAGATACGCTTTCAAGGCTGCCAACTTTCCTAAATGTATCATGCTCAACTTTTATATGACTATATTTCAGTTGCCGTCTATTTTTTAATGTTATTTGTTTATTTAACAACGCTACATCAACTGTGAGGTTATCTAGTGTTGGTGAAATCAGTGATAGTAATGTATTCGCCATGGGAATACCTTGCATTTTTCTTACACTTTGAAAAAACCTCGGGAATAAAATATGCGTTGTGTCATTAGTAAGGAGCGGATTTCTATGTAATTAAATATTTTTGCGTGTGATAAAACACAATTAACAAAGTTAAAAATTCCGAACATGAAGTTTCAAGTTTAAAACCCGAATTTTATTTCACATAAAAACACATATTTTCACATAAAACTTATGTAAATGCATATTTTCAGGAAATCTATTATAAACACATAAATCTTGGAGTTTTTTTACTTAAATAATTTTTTACAAGAACTTTTAAACATTTTAAAACTAAATCAATTATGTCACTCAGAAGTACGTTATCTTTTTAAGAATTCTTGGTTGTTTCGAGTTTCTATGCGCTGTGTGGTGTATCCGTGATCCATTTTTGTAATAGTTTCGCCTCAAGTTCTGAGAACTGCTAGGCAGCATATCAGTGTTATTATTAGAGAATAAATTAACATGGACAAGGAGGAGAGATCTTGCAACACATAA
The DNA here is from genome assembly GCF_040183065.1 of Periplaneta americana. Taxonomy (NCBI): domain Eukaryota; kingdom Metazoa; phylum Arthropoda; class Insecta; order Blattodea; family Blattidae; genus Periplaneta; species Periplaneta americana. The sequence continues at coordinate 34,554,335 of NC_091122.1, forward strand.
TTAGGAATGCTTATTGTTGCTGAAGATGATTTCATTCCGCGCTTTGTTTGTGAAACACAACAGATAAGAGCTCGAGTATGAACATTATTTAATTTAAACAAATTTCTCGCCTCTCGCTCATGTCCATCAAGTAAGGCAATACGTCTTGTTGTGATTCCCTGTTATCGGGCTTCGTCAATCGATATCCTTCAAGATATACTAAAAGATGGTTGTTTTTAAAAAACGATTTGGCTTTCCTATTAGCAAATCTAAGCTTTTTGTGTGACACCATAAAAAAACTCGAAACATCCAAAAATCTGTTGTCTGAAACAGGGAGGTGCGTGCCGTGAAAATTAAACTAGACTCGCTACCAGATTCAGAAGTACAATTATTAAGGGACAAATTCCAGAATGTGTTTGGGAAAAACAGTGGATATAAAAAAATGTGTAAAGTTGCTCAAGTATTGGAGGGGGTGCCTGTAGGTGAAATTGACGGTGTATGTGTTTGTGACATTCCTCTCTTTAAATATGCACGTCTGACGTCCTGTGATGTGGAAAGATCGTTTTCACAGTATAAGTCGTTGTTCAGAGATAATCGGCATGCATTTGTGATGGAGAATTTGGAGATGACCTTTGTTGTTCACTGCAATTCTCGGCCAACTAATAGCACTGAAGTGTGGTTGGAGAGTACCTAGTAACATTTTCTTTTCCAAGCTGAGTAAGGTATTTTTGTCATATTAAAAAAAATATTTTTTTATTTTTTGCAAATATTTTCGTACTTTTAGCACATAAAAAATATATATATTTAATTTTTTAGCACATAAAAATCCGCTCCCTAATCATTAGCACGTAGAATACGTACCCAGTTTCGGCAGTGAAACTGCAGTTTTTTTTTTTGTTAAGTTTATTTATACACATCTATGGTCATAACACGTGTTTGGGATCTGGGGGTATAGGTCTCGCAAGCACGGAATACCGACGGAAGGAATGCGAATCAAACACTGAGATAAGGAAGAGCGGGCGACGGGAAAGGTCACGAGATAACTTGAATGATATTCAAGAGTACAGTCGGAAGGGAAATGACATCGATAGGATCAGTCTTGCGTTGTGATAGTTACATTATGACTTTAGTTTGTTTCATTGCATGTGAATACATGTCTTTATCGCACGGAATTATTATTTCATTCGTAAACATATGTTGCGCGTTTAATTAGCTTCGAATTTTTCTCTTGCTACGTTCTTTATTTCCACAGCGATGTTCATCTTCTTGGAAGAGACAGTACTTCCATCGGCCCGCACCTATCCCCCCCTCGACATGTCTATATACACACGTCAAAACAAACAGCAACGCCACCATTGGTTTTCGGTAATCGTTTCTTGTGCGAGCTATATACCAGTAGGCCGTTTTTACTATTGTTGGGTTCCTGTTTCTGTTGTGTGCTGTGGATGGCTTATGTAATATGCAGGGGCAGGTATTTATGGAGATTAATTTTATCATTTGTGTTTTTTAATATTGGTTTTGTTGGAGATTGATTTGTATTCTTGGCGGAGATTAATGGAAATTTTGGAAAATACAATTATTTTGGAATTGGAATATTAACTATTATGAATATTTCTTTCCAAATAGTTAACATTAAAGGTTCGTTGGATTCTAGTAAAGGTGCGGTATGGCCAATAGACAATATTAGTTGTTGGATTGAGATTGTATTTAACACACATTCGTAAAAAAAAAAAAAAAAAAAAAAAAAACTTGCAGCCCTCAGATTAACTCTTTCAAATTATATAGTGAAATGTTGAATTCTCCGTCTTTTGAGTTCACTAATATGTAATGTAGCCTACTTGGATATATTACATATTCAATTGAAAAAATACGAAAAAAACCTCAGAATATGAAATTCGCTATAAAACGACGTAATAGTAATAATTCGCGAATGTGTTCATATTTCGTTATTAGAACTCTATTTCGCGATTTGTCGCGATTGTTTTATCCGCATATTATTATTAATAAAAAAATCTCTTAATTCGTAAAGATTAGTAAAAATCTATTGTATGTACTGTATTATGTCATGATTTTCGCGATCTCCATAAATACCCGGCCCTGGTAATATGTATAGTTCGGATCAACTTACTTAATACTAGAAGGGTGAAACAAAATCATTTTTCCCCTATTACTACATATCCTAGTGGATTATAGTGATTTTCTAGATGTCAGATTGAATTTTCTTTTACCAACTTTGTTTCGAATTTCGAGTACTGACAAATACGACAACTGCCAGTTATTTTCTAACTGTTATGTTGGCAGCAATAATTTTAGTTTATAATGATAACTAGGCTTGTGAAATTTGAACGAAATTAAAAATTAATTAGTACTTTACCCTTCTTTGCTGATATCTGGTATTAGATGGCAACACTGAAGAGACGGCCAAATTAGATGCCCGTTGTCAATTATTCAGTCTCCTATATACGTAAATAACTAAGGTAACCAAAGATCTTTAGTAACTTTAAATTGTTTTCCCTTGTTTTATTCTTGTACTTACATAATGTTATAGTGGCATGTATTAATTACGAATGTATATTATAATTTTCCATTTTTTTCATACATAGCATATCAGTATGTTGTCATATGCGTTTCCAATATCTATTAGTGCTAATCAGCACTAATAATATCTTCATAATTAATTACATTAGCATGACACTTCCTATTTTCAATTTTATCATTCCTATGTACTCTTACAGGTCAAGGCCTTAGATGGCGGCATGTAATATCCTTGATTATTATTTTGACTGTGATCGGATTGTAGAGATAGGTGGACGAGTTGTTCGGTAGGAGACTGACAAACTAAATCAAGCAATTGGTAAAAGAACTTTGTGGGGATGGATTAATGAGTAAATAAATGAATAAGTGAATGGATGAATTAGTTAATTAACAGGCAAAAAGTAAAAACGAAAGTATGGATGGGTTCAATAAAAGATAACGTCAGTGCATGGAATTCGAGGCTAAACAAACAGTAGATGCGAGTTTGAATGTCATACACCATTTATCTAATTTTCATGACTAAAGTCTAGTTCAAGGGTTTATTTTACGACGCTTTATCAACTGCGATGATTATCTAGTGTTCCGCAATTGGTGTGCCTTCACAAGATGAAAGGTGTGAAGCGAAATGGTGTGTTGACAAAACATGCCCAATCCCCGAGTGTGTTGTGTGTGGTGAAAAATCTCAGTAATGCTATGGTTTCTAGTAAATTGAACAACATTTGGTAACAAAACATTCTTTTCTGTCAAACAAAGATGTATATTATTATCGTAGGTTGTCGGGGGGGGGGGGAGAACACAAGTGACGCTCATGACGATGTCCGTACAGGTTTAACAAAAAGTACAGGAAGCTAGCTGTAAGGTAGCCGAACTTATCGCAAAAAAAAAAAAAAAAAAAAAAAACAGCTGAAACGTTGTTAATACCTGAAAATGGGTCGTTTGAGATATTCCCAACTGTATGGCCCCTTGCTGACGGTAATAAAGTGTTGATGGACTTAATTAAAGAACATTTAGTAATCTTGCAGCACAAGTTCAAGAATTATTTCGGAGAGAGTGTTCAAGAATTTTACTGGGTTCGTGATTCATTCGTTGTGAATTCAAAACATCTTCCGAATAATATACTGGTACAAGAGGAACTAGCAGACTTAAAAGCAGAGTATTGAAATTAAAACTTCTCGAAATGCCTTTGGAAACATTTTGGTTGTCTATAAGGAGTGAATATCCGGCTATCTTCGAGACAGCAGTTAATATGTTATTGCCATTTTCAACCACATACGTTTGTGAATTGGGCTTCTTGACGTTAGCTGAAAATTGAAACATCAAAGAGGGAGAGACTCAAATCCATCGATGAAGAATTGAGGCTTGCACTGTTAACGATTCCGCCACGGATCAGCCACTTTTGTTCAGCTAAGCAGGCCCAAGTATCACATTGAAGGTATGAGTAGAGTTATTTACTTTAATATTAGTAATAAAAATGCGTATTTTCTACAGTGAATTAAAGTTCATGAATTCTTGAGAAATGCAAGAGTCGATTTTTGTTTTATAATAATAATAATAATAATAATAATAATAATAATAATAATAATAATAATAATAATAATAATAATAATAATAATAAATTTAATTACATTACGTAATTATATTAAGAGAGTCACATCATATGTTTCTGAGGGAATTAATATTTTGGTGTGCCGTGTTGAGTCTAGCCCCATCTAGGGTATGCAGAGAGTATAAAAAGGTTGCGGAACACTGATCTAGCGTCTGAATGAAATGAAGGTGATAATGAGTCGTGGGTCCAGCGCCGAAAGTTTCCTAGCATTTCCTCTTAATGGGTCGAGATAAAACCCCGGAAAAAACCTCAACCAGGTAACTTGTCCCAACGGGAATCGAACCCGGGCCACCTAGTTTCGCGGCCAGACGCTCTAACCGTAACTCCACAGGTGTGGACTCCCACTGGAGTAGCTCTCAACCGCAATTAATCTAAACTGAGTTGTAGTTGCAGCAAAACTGCGTTGAAGATTCATGTCTATTCGCACCAGAGAGAGTAACCAGTTCAGTGACTGTAAATTTAATATCATCCTTAACTTGTAGGCTTACATACTCGTACAAACAGCAACTGTCAACTGTATTTATCAAAATACGCAACACATCCACTTTTTATCAACTCAGTTGATGAACTAAAATCGAAGTTGAGTTGAGATTGAAAGAGTGGGAAGGTATGCATCTGGTTCGTATTGTTGTATTAATAGCAACTGCAGCAGAATTGAAATATAGTTGAGTTGCGACTGAGAATTGCTTCTGTGGAGACCTCCCCCAGAGAAATTATGGAAACAGACAGGGATATTATCGACGAATTACAGAAACGACAGCAGGAATGGATGAATCAAGATAGGCTAAGAAGATTCTAGAGTGGGTATCATAGGAATGAGGGACTTAGAAAAAGCAATCGTCCCTGCGGTAAGGAGTGGTAAGTACAACAAGTCTGAGATTGCGGTGCACGCTTTCCAGCCTCTCTTCTGTAACAAGAGAAAAAAAAGAACACCAGAGGGACACAAACGGCAACCACTAAGACGAAGTTCTAAGGACGACATTAAGGAAGCCACGCAGCAATAGGAACTTAAGAAGACTGCTTGGATAGAGAGAATTGAAAAATGGCACGGAGAACCGACAGCTGTTGCACTTGGAATTTCCGCTAAAGAAATAGGTTGCCTGGATCTATAGGCTAGTATACAACGATTTGATTCGTTGCTGCACGTAGGAACTAGATCATGGTTCTACCGGCATCGCATTGGTCCTAGGTCACGGAAGTCCGGTCATGTGTTCTTTAAGAAAACATGTCATGCATAGAGAAAGTCCACATATGGCCGTAAGCCAAGGCTCAATATCGAACTGCTGACACAGAAGAATAACAAGAAACGAGTGATATATGGACCTGTACTGATAAATGTCTTTGAAGAATGATTGACTGACTTCCAAGTGAAACATCCCTTAACGGACCAACCCTCAACAATGGGTGATTTTCGAAAACTGAATGGATCCATGCGCTTCAGTTGCATTGATCCATTATGTGCCCTATAGGCGATGACTATTTCAGTCCTAAAGGTGGTGCGAATGGCATTCGTGATTCCGATGATAGGTGGGCATCCTACCTCATTCCTGAGAGCTAGGTCCCATCACTCACGGGAATACCTGATAAATCCAAAATTTTGAGCTCTACGTCTGTATCAGCATCAGGAACTACTATCAACAAAACTCCATTCTTAAAATTTCTTTAAACCTATAAAAATCAGAGAAAAGCAAACTGAATGTTTCTTTTAATTTCTAAAAATTCCACATCTCCTGAATTTGTGGTACTCCTGCAATTTACAGCAGTTCATTGTAACTTTTTCCGCTGTAAAATGTACATTGAGCATTGGATATGTGGGATTTGTGCACCACTTGAAAGATCATGTATGAATATGACAGAACTTGAGAAAAATTGTGACTTGTGAGTTTCTACAATTCACGATTCAATTAATCTATTTGCTATGTATTCTGCAATTGAAGGGTGTGATCCTAAAACGCGTTCAGTCCATTTTATGAAAGGACTGAGCTAGTTTTTTTTTTATCCATCACTCTACGGACTGAGCAAGTTTTCGTGTGACATGCACAATAACACAAACTTTTGGGCAAGGATTGGCACTGTTTTAGAAGAAAAGAAGCTTGAAACACAATGATATACGTCTAAAAAAATGAAACATATGTAAGTTATAAACCAGTGCTGGGTATCGGGAGCGGAACCAGTCTCTAAACGGGGAAGCTTAATATTCGTTCGTCACTGAATCAACGCTGCGCGGTGTTCGGCGGGGAAGAAAGGGGATGAAGAGAAATCATATGGCTCCCCGTGGGAGAGTAGAATCCGCTCTTGCTGCCCAGCCCTGTTATAAATTATGAAAATGGCCAAATGGACTGAGTGAGTTTTCGGATCACATTCTTCAATTTCGTACAGCTCAACTGTTGCATAACTATACAACAGTAAATGCTTGTAAATTGAATTAATCTACTTGCTATGTATTGTATATTTTTGTAGAGTCATCACTATCAGTTTAGCTCAGTCGGCACTCACTTGTCTACTAATCCGGAGCTGCGCTCGGGCTTGGGTTAGATTCCCACTTGGGCTGATTACGTGGTTGGGATTTTTGCGAGTTTTTCCCAACCATAAGACAAGTATCATGTAATCTACGGCGAATTCTGGGCCTCACCTCATCCCATCTCGCAAAAAAATGGTATAACTCTTGACTTGTTCCACATGAAAGCTTCAATGCTAATGTAGCATCTATGGAATACAATAAATAAAATGAATATTTGCACTCCAAGCCATACCCCCATCTGACATTATACCCATTATTCACAATCTGAACAGCACTGTCAACAAACCCGACACCAAACCAAGTACCAGTTTGTCTTCGCCGCCAAACACCTGAAGAAAGCACCTGACACTTGTCTCTTGTAAGGCATAAATTCACTATGAGTTTTTTCATGCCGGTGCGGGGCAAGGCCAGCAGGATGAGGGAAAAGTGTCCAGCTGTTTGGTCGCGCTCAGAGGTTACTTGATGGCCTTTTGCCGAGACCTGGCGCCTCTCTGGCAAGGCCTGATCGGCGCACTACGCCGTCACACGTCCACATCGGATCTAGATCACGGTTCACGAGGATTTCCCAGTCTGTCACCTCATGATTCTCGAATAAACCTAGTGTAAAGGAAGGTATATTTGGCTGTGATATGGGTTAGTTAACTGGCAAGTTTCTGGTTTAAAGAGCTCCCGACAAGCCCTTATGAGATTTGTAATGAAAGGGAAAATTTTCCCATCGCCATTCGTCACCATTCTGCATAAGTCAAATTAACGCGCCAAATTCTAAACTATCCTCGTAATTAATAGTTGAGTGAAGAAGCGTCTGGATCATGCCCGACAAGGAAGTAATGCAATATTCGGTACAACAAAATTTAGCTATAAGATTATATAATGTCACAATTTGACACGAACAGAAATACAAAACCATTCTCAGACAATAGAAAAAAAAACTGCTGCCAAGACTATTTATTAGAAATTCTATTGACTTCTAGTCTCGTATGTTTAACTATACTCTCTCTGAAATTAACATATATTTCTTTACAATAAACACTTTGCCAGGTAAATTGTCGGTCGATTGGTCATTCGGTCGGTAAGCCAGTCAGTCAGTGATTCAGGGGAGTCAGTCGCAAGACGGTCAAACAGACAGTAAGCCAAACAGACGCTCAGGAGTCAGCCAACTAGTCGCCCAGGAGAGTCAGCCAGCCAGTTATACAGTTAACCATCCAGTGGCTCAGGAGAGTCAGCCAACTAGTGGCTCAGGAGAGTCAGCCAACCAGTCGGTCAGGAGAGTCAGCCAACCAGCCCCTCTGGAGAGGGAGTAATACGGCCGTTCAGTAGAGCCAGTCAGCTAGTCGCTCAGGAGAGTCAACCAGTCGCTCAAGAAGGTTAGTCAGCAAGTCGCTTAGGAGTCAGTCAGTCACTCAGAACTCAGTAGAATCAGTCAGCCTGTCGCTCAGACAATCAGTCAGCCTGTCGCTCAGACAATCAGTCAGCCAATCGCTCAGGAATCGGTCAGTCAGGGGAGTCAGTTTACCTATCATTCAGGCAGTCCGTCAGCCAGTCTTTGAAGGAATTCAGACACACAAGACGGTCAATAAGCCAGAAGCTCTGAGTAATGAGCCACTCACTGAGAAGATTCAGTCAAGCATGCAGTCACTCAAAGAGTCAAATCAGTCATTTACTCAATGGTCACTCATTCACTCAAACATTCAATTAACCACTCACTCAATCAGTCATTCACTCGTTCAATTAGTCATACTCAAACATTTAGTCGTTCAATTTACCGATCAATCATTCACTAACTCAATTAATCGTTCACTCACTCAATTAAATATTCACTCACTCAACTAATATTCACTCACTCAATCGTTCACTCAATCATTCACTCACTCAATCATTCATTCGTTCAATTAATCACTCAATCGTTCACTCGTTCAATTAATCACTCAATCGTTCACTCGTTCAATTAATCACTCAATCGTTCACTCGTTCAATTAATCACTCAATCGTTCACTCGCTCAATCACTCAATCATTCACTCGCTCAATCACTCAATCATTCACTCGCTCAATCACTCAATCATTCACTCGCTCAATCACTCAATCATTCACTCGCTCAATCACTCAATCATTCACTCGCTCAATTAATCATTCAGTCGCTCACTCAATCATTCACTCACTCAATTAATCACTCATTCAATTGTTCACTCAATCATTAATTTGTTCAATTAATCACTCAATAATTCACTCGCTCAATTAATCGTTCACTCACTCAATTAATCATTCACTCACTCAATCGTTCACTCAATCATTAATTTGTTCAATTAATCACTCAATCTTTCAGTCATTCAACTAATCACTCAATCGTTCACTAGCTCAATCACTCAATCATTCACTAGCTCAATTAATCGTTGAATCACTCAATCATTCACTCACTGAATCATTCACTCACTCAATCATTCACTCACTCAATCATTCACTTAATCATTCATTTCTTCCATTAATCACTCAATCTTTCAGTCATTCAATTAATCACTCAATCATTCACTCACTCAATTAATCGTTCAATCACTCAATTAATCATTCACTGACTCAATCATTCATTCGTTCAATTACTCATTCAATCTTTCACTGGTTCAATTAATCACTCAATCATTCACTCGCTCAGTCACTCATTCACTCGCTCAATTAATCCTTCACTCACTCAATCGTTCACTCGTTCACTCCATCCTTCACTCGCTCACTCACTCAATCTTTCACTCGTTTAATTAATCACTCACTCAGTCAAGTCACACTCAGAGTGCTTTCAGTAATAATCAGACCGTGAATGACGTAGCTGAAGCCACGGTCGAATTTCCGACACCCCTGATCGCGATTATGGGACATTAATACGAGCGACAGGCAATCTTCATATAGAGGAATGCTAGCAAGCAACTTCCGGTGTCAGCGATGACCTTTCGTTACGCTCCAATGCCCTTCTGGCAGATACTTGAGAGTTGCTGTCCTCTCCCAGAGAAATCTCACGTGCTGAAAGAGTAATATCCCGACCCCTCAAAGGACCAAAATTTCTAATTCTACTTAACTCGTTTCCGCAAATATTAGTGTCAGGTCGAAGACAGATTTGCTGTAATTCTGCCTGTGTACTACAAGATCATGTATCACTGGTGTGTGAAACTGCCGAGATTTTTTTCCAGACCATGCGCTTTTCATATCTATCATTAACGACATTTGTCTAGCTATCATGACTTGCCACCCTCAAAATATTTCTCATATTAATGACTACTTTTCGAGGTTCTGGTGAATATCGTTCTTATTATTACTTAACACGAGAGAAATAAAACTACTGTTGAAAAAAAAAAAAACACACCACACACAAACACACACGTTGTATCAAATGTTCACGATTCGTTATACTGATTATATGACCTGAATCTTCACGGAGTACAAACTTTACAAATTGATACTCAAATTTCTAAGTGCTCAAGATTGAATAGAAACTAAAGAAGCATACAATTGTGTTTGAAAAGCAATCATCTCTCAAAATTAAAAGATGTCATCAGTAATTTACACCAAGAATCATTCACAGGAGTGGACGTAATAAAAGAACACATCAAAATACGGTACAAAGAAAACTTACCGGAATAAAAACGTAAAAAGTGGAATGATTAGTTAAGAATATAAATATAGGCCTAGTTCTCCAAGTTACAGTAAATCAGTTCTTGCTATTTACTACAGGACATTCTCGCCTTGTGAGACATCTAAACTATCATTCTTCAATATATGCCCTATCTATTACCGGTATGTATTTTCTTTCTTTCGTTTGTATTGTATGTTTTGTTTTTTTTTTATTATTATATATTTTGTGTATGTATCAACGTAAGCCACATATAATTGGAAGCCTGCTTCTGTTGGTGGTGGATTTAAAATAAATAAAATAAATCTATGTGAACAAGAAGAAGATATGGGCAAAGATGGGCCTAATCTACGAGTGGGCGATGCCACAAAAAATGAAAATATCGTAACACACCAGAAAGCAAGATCGCTAACATAAAATTGACATAAGAAACCTACAGACTGGTCAACCGAACAAAACAGTCAAGAGAACGACCATAATGATCAACCGACCAATCAATCGGTCAAAGTAACCAATCGATCAATCAAAAATACAAACTAACTAAACCAACCAGCCCATTCATCAACAAATGAAGTAATCGATCAACAAACCAACCAACCGAACGTTCAACAATCTAAGGAACTGACAACCAAATAACCAATAAACCAAGTAACTGATCAATAAACCGACCAACCAATTAAACAGCCGACAGATAAAAAAATCAAGTAACCGATCAATAAACCGACCAACCAATTGAACAGCCGACAGATCAAAAAATCAAGTAACCGATCAATAAACCGATCAACCAATCAACCGACCGACCGAGCAGCCAATCAAGAAACCGACAGACCAACCAATTAAGCAGTGAACAAATTAAGTGACCAATCAATAAACAGATCAACTAATTAACCAACCGACCGACCTACCGACCAACCAATCGATCAACGAACGAAATAAATGATCAACAAATCAACCAATCAATTAAGCAACCGTGCTTTCAGGAATGAAAATGAAATAGTCTCTTTTGAGTTTTTAAACTCAAACAAATTCAGGTTTGGTATGACAAATAATAATAATAATAATAATAATAATAATAATAATAATAATAATAATCCGTGGCGCTACAGCCCGTGAAAGCGCCTAGACCAGTTGTGTCAGAGTTGTAAGCTCCGAAACCGGTTGTGGTGCTAGAGACGTCCAGTCGGAGCGTGAACTTGCTTATGTCTGTGGAAGCACCGGAGCTCGCAACGAGTTATAGTGGAGCGCTCCGCTCCGTTTAGGCTGTGTATGACAACGCTGGCCTAGACCGACCAGCCGGGTGCTGGCTTCACGCCCACATGCCGAAGCAGAGGTGGACGATCATTAACCATAATGGAGGTATCGCGTGGTTAGCACGATGATCCCTCCAGCCGTTATAGCTGGTAATCGCAACCGAATTTCGCTACCTATCGTAGCTCCCCAAGTGCATCACGATGCTGGGTGGGCACCGGCCCATACACTGGCCGAATTTTCATGAGAAAATTTGTTCCCCCATGAGGACTCGAACCAGCGCGCAATCCGTAACGCGAGTCCTAGGCGGGATGCCTTAGACCGCGACTCCACGGCGCGGACGGTATGACAAATACGTTGGCTAAAATAAAAACCGTACGAAGATCAACAAACCAATCAACCGATCAACAAACCAAATGACTAACAAATCAATTAACCATTAACCGATCAACCAACTGACAGATTAACAAATAACGTTGCCGATCAACAAACCAACTAACCGAAATGCGAAAGAACAAACTCATCAAACAAGAGATTAACCAGCAATCCTACTAACAGTACAAATGACCAATCAATAAAGCAAATAACTAATAATGATGACTGAGTACAAATAAATTGTTCATAGCTAATAAATTCAAGACATGGTGGCTTGTTTCTCGGATATTCAAAGCCACATTTTCGAGAAACTCTGGTTTAAGGTCGAAAGAAGATTAAATTTTACCCGTTGTAAGGAGGCTAATACAGGGACATCATTTTATTTTTACTAACATTTTTAATATTAACCTGTCTATACCTTTAGAGAACCGGAAACACCGCTTGCTCCCCCCTCCAAGACTGGAGTTCGATGATACTGGCGTAAAACACAAAATCACTCTACTAGGTATAGGAAGGAAGAAAAGTAGTTCATCCATTTACGTAGACTAGGAAATATCGCGATTTTGAGTTTGATAATTTTCATTAGGTTTTTCTTTAATCAAAGTACAGTACTGTATTAAGAATAAGTGTTTTTACTCACGAAGTGAGTTATCCATGCGAACGTATTCATTATGCAGTGTATACTGTCTACAGCACATTAGCGTACAATATAGAGAAAGAAGTTAAATTGAAAAATAATCATAATATGAATATTTAAACACAATTTTGAAAATGGTGGCCGTTCATTTCGATACAGGCTTCAGTTCTTTTGTGCATATTATCGCACTATAGACTATTGCATCTAATTCCAATTGCCAGTTTCGTCCTTCGTACTAGTAACTCATGTTGAAATAATTCTGTACCTACTCTACGTACTGTAAATTCAATCTTCACTTCTGCCCGACCCGAAAATATAAAATTACTCAGACATGCTATCTACTGTCCGTCCAAGTGGTTATGCCGCAGGATTGTAGAAAGGGAGGAAATCACGTGACAGTTAATTACTTAACGAGGCCCTTTTATTTAAGTCAAATTAAACAGCTGTATAATATTACGTAAACGTCCAATTCCTAACAGAAATTAATGTTTTCAGAAAAGAGCTAAGACAGCCCAGCTATTACAGAGGGGCGAGCAGAAGCAGGTGGGGGAAATCGGGATGCGACGTAGGCAAACGGACAGTACCTGTGCGAAAATATGATTCAATATTGAAAGCTCTTTCGTCACTGGAAAACGCGAACATATTTCTGGAACGTACTATACTCAGTAACTCAGTACTGCTTACTATCTGCGGTCCTGGTTCTGTGTGGAGTTCGAACTTCCTTAGTAGAAGGGGTGGGAGTGAAGTACATTCAAAAACTCAGGTACAATAAAAATTGAAGTAAAAATAAAATGATGTCCCTGTATAATTTCTTTATTTAATGGCCGTTCGAAGCTTATGAGACTATTGATGTCGGTAATGTAACACTAGTTGTGTAGGAGAGTAGGTTTAATGAGTAATGAATATAATGAGCAACCTAAGTGTTTAGAGGAAACCTTTCCTGGCATCGTTATGATACGTGAGGAAGATTGAAAGCATTATAATATACTAGAAAACAGTAACGAACTGAATAAAGGCCTCTTGCCCCCCCCCTCCCCGGTGTCTTGAAGGAGAGTGATGGTGCAACGAGATTTTTCACATCGTTTTTTCATTCGAAAATAAAATGCATCAAATCACAATGGAGCCAGATAATGAACCCGGTGCACACATTCTATGTGAATGGCGAGTGCAGTGCTCTAAGGGAAAGGCGTCCGCGCTGATCATGACCCATCTACGCTGACAGGCCTGCCCAAGGCAGCGCGGCCTTCCCGGCGACGACGCGACGCAACGTGTCAACAAGAGGCTCAAGGATCCGCGGCTTATATAGAATTCAGTATTGGCCGTCTGCAGCCAGCCAGATGGTCGCCATGGCCAGAATGCACAACTCGACAAAATCTTCAGAATCTACAATAACATAGAAGAGACGGCTCGTAGAACTATTTGGTTGCAGTTATGAACTACAAAGCACTGAAAAATGAAGTTCAGAAGATTTGAGGGCAGAAAATGCTCCAGACATTCGAATCATTTTATCTACTATAAAATAATGCCAAATTCTATTAAAATTCAACTGTCAAAATTACCGTAATAACAATATGTGATGTAACGAATACAATCCAATGGGAAGCGGTTTGCAAACAGGGAGGACATCTTAAGAGCGTTTCGATGAGAGGTGGTACACATACAAAGACGAATCGCACACAGCCGATGGTATTCAATACCTGCATCATCGTTGGCAAGTATGTGTGCTAGCCTTGGACGATTACTTTGAAGGGTGTTAGCTGTGAGTAATGTACTTTGTTTCCTTTTGTGCATAATAAAACAATTATTTCTATTTACGCATCTTTAATTTCCCTTACCCATTGCCTCCTGCACCCGGACCCAATTTGGTACTAGCATTGCGAAGCACATTCCAGTGACCTTCAATCACATATAGCGAATTTTTATTCCTGAAGCTTTATTGGCTGATATACAGCTTCATGACTTATGAAATGTATGTATGTATGTATGTATGTATGTATGTATGTATGTATGTATGTATGTATGTATGTATGCATGCATGCATGTATGTATGTACAGTATGCATGTATGTATGTATGTATATATGTATGTATGTATGTATGTATGTATGTACGTATGGTCATGTCAGTAGAATTACTGGCATGTAAAATAATTCGTACGGGACAAAATTCCAGCCCACCGGCGACGCTGATATAACCTCTGCAGTTGCGAGCGTCGTTAAATAAAAAAAAAACAATTAAATGTGTGTTTGTATGTATGAATTGTTACGATTATTTGCCGGCATGTGATATTAGTAATACATATTTGATTTATTCTTGTATGCAAAACAGATATTGTTCAATTCATGCCTGTAACAACAACGGAAATAAGTAAAATGCATAATATGAAATCTTGCGCGTAAAGAAATGCAAGAATAGGATAAATTAAAATTATTTAGTAAATTGAAGAACAAATAAGTCTGTCTACATACATCCTATTGTAACGTTTACACTTTAAACTCAAAATGCATACCTCTAAACAGTAGTTATTGATGCCTTTTAATTATTCTAAGCAGATGCATTATTTCATTTTAAGAAGTTATGATTTGCTCTTGACGATACCAACTATAATATCTGAATCAACTAATGAATCAATCAATGAATCAATTAATGAATCAACCAATCAATGAATCCATGGATGACTGACTGAATGAGTCGATGGATGGGTGTTTGATTGAAGAATTATCAATTAAATCGTAGGCCTACACGATGATAATCGCGTCCTTGCAAGGGCTTTTGGAACTCCTGCATGGCTCGATATGATCTGCCTTTACCATCCACCCACAAAAACAACTCGAATATTCGTTAAACTGTACCTGAGACACTCCGCGAAACGGAAGAGCTATGCATACTGACTACAGCGCCAGGCGTTCAATAGCAATATATAATTTCTATTCTTCGTAACCGGTTGTGCACGACTCTAGTAGACAAGCATCATACTAAAGTCTAGAATGCAATGCTACATTACAAGGAATTACTCACTGTTCTGATCGTCAGGGCAGACCTTGCAGCAGCGGCCCGAGTACAGCACGGGCTCATCGCAGCTCGGCTTCGGACACTCGTTCTTGATGTTCCTGCACTGCACCCTCGCCACTATGCGGCGCTTCTTCTGTATCTGAAACAAGGAACGCAGATATGTCGTCACTCACATCTTACTACGCAGAGCAGGTTAGGCCTGGGGACGGAGCGGTTCGGTTCGGAGCAGTTACTGTGACGTCATTACTCGGTTGAACCGAGTACAAATTTGTGGCGGCAGATTTAAAATTTAGATAGATTGAGTCGATTTTAGAACGTACTTTGAAAGTGAAACCAAGCGTGTTTCAAAAGCGTTGTAGTGAAGCGCTTTCGCTTTGCCGATTGACGAGAAAAAAGTGCTTCTCTTCATTGCAAAATGGCGGTTGCAAATTTTATTTGCGTGATTACAATTATTTGCGGAGTTATTTTGTATGAAAGGCCTATTTAACTTTCATCAATTTTATTTATTCTGTCATATATAACAATTGTTGTTATATATGACAGAATAAATAAAATTGATGAAACAATTTATAATACTAACAGCTAATAAATTAACATGTGAGGTAAACGTTAAACGCTGCAGCTAAGTAAAAAAGAAGATACAAAGTAAAGGGTTCCATGAAGCGCTGCCTAAAACACTTAAAAATAACACACAGAATTATTTACTATTACGGAAAGTGGATAAAATAATCAATAAAACGTGGAATCTTAAACTGAAGAACATAAAGTTTATTAATTTATAACATTACTAGCCTTCAATACAACCATGTTCTCTTTGGTGAAGAGTAATATTATTGATAAATTAAAGTAATTAGGTAATATAATTCGTAGAAATAAATACAAATAAAATGATGATGATGATGATAATGAGGTAACACAAATCCAATAAACACAAATAGAAGAGAAACATAATACACTTCTTTTTTTAATGTATTTTAATATTAATTAAACACTCTAATACGATGATGATGATGATAATAATAATAATATTATTATTGTTATTATGTACAGTAATATGTTCAGAGGAGAATGGAGAAAGTTACACAACGCAGAACTGCACGCATTGTATTCTTCACTTGACATAATTAGGAACATTAAATCCAGACGTTTGAGATGGGCAGGGCATGTAGCACGTATGGGCGAATCCAGAAATGCATATAGTGTGTTAGTTGGGAGACCGGAGGGAAAAAGACCTTTAGGGAGGCCGAGACGTAGGTGGGAAGATAATATTAAAATTGATTTGAGGGAGGTGGGGTATGATGATAGAGAATGGATTAATCTTGCTCAGGATAGGGACCAATGGCGGGCTTATGTGAGGGCAGCAATGAACCTTGAACCTCCGGGTTCCTTAAAAGCCAGTAAGTAAGTAAGTAAGTAAGTAAGTAAGTAAGTAAGTAAGTAAGCAATATGTTCAGATTCAGTGTTCATTAGGCCCACTTGACAGGTCATGTAATAGAATGAACTCCTCTTCAATACCAGAGGCTTTTCAGCCCGCCTTGGGGATAAGGAAATAATTTGTCCTGCAGCAGATAATATTTAAATACAACAGTACCTACGTTATTGTCTGCTACAATTAAGTAAAACACGAGAACTCTGTTTGGACGTTTGAACTGACCGGTAAGGGCTACGGTTAACCGAGTAACTTCGGTGCTCCGCTGTCAAGCACATAAACCGATAGAACCGAGTAACTCAACGGATCTACTCGCTCCGTCCCCAGCTCTAGAGCAGGTGCAGGCTACAGCCTATTGGTCAAGATACAACGTAAAGGCATAATGCAAGTATTAAATAGTGATGTCTTGTCATGGGCTACTAGCATAGCTGGATAATGATCTGGGCTCGCAATTCGAAGTTAAAATCGACTGTTTGGATTTTTTCCGAGGTTTCCTCAATAATAATGCGAATGTCATTGCAATCTCATGGCGAACCTTTGGACTTTTTCCAAACTGTTGTCTCGCTATCAATTTCACAGATACTACATAACCTCGCAAATACTACAGCTTCGTTAAAAAATCGAATAAAAACTTCCTTAATAAATATATTTTATTTTTTATTTTAGTAGGTTATTTTACGACGCTTTATCAACATCTCAGGTTATTTAGGTAACTTGCCCCGACCGGGAATCGAACCCGGGCCACCTGGTTTCGCGGCTAGACGTGCTAACCGTTACTCCACAGGTGTGGACTAATACATATAGGAATAACCGAAAACATGACATGTCAATCTACTACAAAAATAATCCAAGATTCATCGTAGATAATGCTACATTAAATCGATATTTGCATTTCACATCATATTACCAAAAGTTGGGAAAATTCAAATATCTTGGAACAACATTAACAGATATGGAGGTTGCGAACAAAATCGGTCATTTCCAAAATAGGATTTTTTTTCCAGGAATTAGAAAAAAAACTGTATCGACTGTACTCCAAAGTGAACGATAATTTCATGTGTCGTGCATGTTACGTCCGTTGTTCTAATGGTGTCAATAATCATGATTTAGTCATTTTCTGTGCATTTTATAGACAAAAACATTTTGGAAATGTCTGGTAAATGTTCACTTTTACTCGAAAAAGAAGCTGTTTGACATTTGTAACAGTAAAAAACCAAAATGGCGGGCGATTATATTAAGTATTTATCGAACCTTAGAAAGTGCATAACGTCATCAGCAGCAAATGACAAGACGCACACGTTTAAATGTAGCCGACCTTCAACGTGATTTGCTGCCGAAAATAACAGCGACGGGACTATAGTCCATGCAAATATTTTCAAAATTTTTAATACACTATCTTCAGTAATAGGTATTTACGATATATTACATTTATGAAAACATTGTTTCAGTATATGTAAGGCTACTAAATAAACATATATGAAAATTTCACTTTTCTGTAAAGAGGTTGAGAAAATATTCCTTTTGAATAAAAAAAGCAAGCTTGTGAAAAATCAGCATTAAAATTAAAACTTACATTCTTATAATGCATTTATACATCTCAGACAAATCTAAAAATTAACATGGATACAGTTTTAATAAGTTTTCTTCCCTTTATCTATTGAATCAGTGCTGGCCATCCCTGTATATAGCTCGACCAAACGGCTCGTCTTTTTCCTTTCCGCTGTAAAGCACTCAGGCTCTCCTGAGCTCTAAAGCGCGCGCATGCGCCTATGGGCATCAGTTGACATGACTGGCGTAGGCAAAGAGGAGGAGTCACGCCGGAAATAACAGCGATGCGACTATAGAAGAGTTATTCAAGTAGGCCTACGTACTAACGAAATGAAACAATTACGTTATTTTTATAGTTCATAAGATAGCTAGGTTTTATGGGTCATGTTTACTTCACAGTATTAACCAGTCCGCAAATTTTCAAGGAGGATTTTAATCTTAAGAATGTTGAAGGATTCTTCGTCAGAGGAAGGATAACAATCAGCACTCAAATTTAGTTTCGAACAGATTGCTCTCGATGCCAAGACATACCAAGCTTATCGAAGGCATGGAAAGAATGGTTGCCTAGCAGCCACCTACGCTACTCATTTGGGCAATGACAATGCCCTTGTTGTCACAGATTTCGTACAGCTGTTGTTCATTACTCGAGTCGGCCGGCACACGTGCGCGCTTGACAATGTGGCTTTCAAAATCCAATCTGTCGTCACGACAAGCGGTACGACGAGGGTGTTCCCTCGCATTGCGCAACAACTGCATAAACGGTGTCATGCAAATTGCACACATATTTCCTCAATTCAGGGTGAACCGTAAGTAATTTGAAGGGGTTATTCTTTGAGATATTTCAAACAAAAAGTTTAATACAATTATGCTTGTTTTTACTTGCTTTTGAAAAAATATATATATATATATATATATATATATATATATATATATATATATATATATATGTGCACCTATTATAACTTTTTTGTTTGGATAGGTTTTGAAATTTTTGTTTTATAAAAATTGGAGATTTATCCTTCGAAGAGGTGGAAAAATTCAAATATCTTGGAGCAACAGTAACAAACATAAATGACACGCGGGAGGAAATTAAACGCAGAATAAATAGGGGAAATGCCTGTTATTATTCGGTTGAGAAGCTTTTGTCATCTAGTCTTCTGTCAAAAAATCTGAAAGTTAGAATCTGTAAAACAGTTATATTACCGGTTGTTCTGTATGATTGTGAAACTTGGACTCTCACTTTGAGAGAGGAACAGAGATTAAGGGTGTTTGAGAATAAGGTTCTTAGGAAAATATTTGGGGCTAAGAGGGATGAAGTTACAGGAGACTGGAGAAAGTTACACAACGCAGAGCTGCACGCATTGTATACTTCACCTGGTATAATTAGGACCATAAAATCCAGACGTTTGAGATGGGCAGGACATGTAGCACGTATGGGCGAATCCAGAAACGCATATAGAGTGTTGGTTGGGAGGCCGGAGGGCAAAAGACCTTTGGGGAGGCCGAGACGTAGATGGGAGGATAATATTAAAATGGATTTGAGGGAGGTGGGATATGATGGTAGAGACTGGATTAATCTTGCTCAGGATAGGGACCAATGGCGGGCTTATGTGAGGGTGGCAATGAACTTCCGGGTTCCTTAAAAGCCAGTAAGTAAGTAAGTAAGTAAGTAAGTAAGTAAGTAAGTAAGTAAGCGTTATGTTAGAACGAGGGGCTAACATGAGTGTGCGTGTAATTACATTAAGGTACAAGGTACACGTGACGTAACATGGGATCTAGATTTCTGCATTTCTTACATGGAATACAAACATTTTCTTATTAATATACTGAAGGTAGTTGATTTTATATAATATTGCTATTTGTTACTCTGTAATTTGCCAATTATGGCTACATTTTACATTTTTGGCTATTATATCTATATTTAACTATTTTTCATTTATTTTATTTTGTATTTTTCACTTATAGCTATATATTTTTTTTTATTTAGGTAGTATCTAATGGTCTGTTCTTTTTTTTTTTTTCCTTTTCTCATTTTCCATTTTAATTTGTGTTTACACTTGTATCTGTTTCATCTTTTTTTTCTTGTTATATGCAATTCTATGTTTTTTTAACGAATATCTGTACTGTCTATTGTATTTGGGGCTTTGCCCTGATAAATAAATAAATAAATAAATAAATACATAAATAAATGAATACATAAATAAAAAAATACATAAATAAAAAAATACATAAATAGATACATAAAGAAATAAATACATAAATAAATAAATACATAAATAAATACATACATAAATAAATACATAAATAAATAAATACATAAATAAATAAATACATAAATAAACAAATACATAAATAAATAATTACATAAATAAATACATAAATACATAAATAAATAAATGAATACATAAATACATAAATAAATACATAAATAAATAGATACATAAATAAATAAATAGATACATAAATAAATAAATAGATGCATAAATAAATAAATACATACATAAATAAATAAATACATAAATAAATACATACATAAATAAATAAAATAAAATAAATGAAATTAGATAAATTAAATAAATAAATAAACAAATAAATTTTTCAAATACAACTACATACCTTAATCATGTTACACTGATTACACGAGACGAGTTCAAAAATGTATCACAATGTCACCTTCCTAATCAATAACAACAAAACGAAACAAAAACGTACTTCCAACGTGATAATGTTATGCTTTGAGAGTCACAGAAGATGTTCCAAATGGTGACGATTCACATTAATGCACATTCGAAGGCGTTCCCCGAAAGACCTTATGACTGCCCGAAAGTTGCTCGCCGAATTCATTAATAACATGAATTTCTAAGTATTTATTTTATTTATTTATTCTGGTGTAGTAAAGACCATCAGGCCTTCTCTTCCACACCACCAGAAATACAAATACAATAACAGAAATAAAAAGGAAAAAAAAAACGCTATAAACAAAGTAAAGCCACACAAAAATATACACAGGTTGCAGTCACATAAACTTTAAATGAGTGATTAAGTATAATTAATTGTATCCTAACTAATTAACTAACATAAACAAGAAACTTGCGATTTTAATCTAGAGTAAAAAACCCAAATCAACACTTCTAGCAATACCTAAAAAGCATTAAAGACAAAATTTTCCAATTTAATTTTGAATTGTGATAAAGTCCGGCAGTCCCTGACGTCATTAGGTAACGAATTCCAGAGAGACGAGGTATTTATACAGTGTAGGATGAGTATAGAGACGTTCTATGATGAGGGATAGAAAGAAGTGCTTGATTCCGGTTTCGAAGAGTTGTAAGAAATTGAAAGCGCGATAAGAGATAATTCGGAGTAGAATATGCATGATTCTAAATAGAAGAGACAGTGAAAGTACACGCGAAAAAGAAAACAATTTTTAACACAAACTGAACTTTCTTACCAATTGCATATCAGCAAATCTCAGTAGTACGTAAGATATGCTCTCTCTTCCCCCTTTTCTCTCTCTATGTCTGATCTCGTAGGAAACGAGAAGGCTAGTCGTGATGCTTGGCTATCGGCTCTCGCCTTATACAGAAGATTTGCAGCGTAGTTTCCGGGCATGATCTGGTGACTATTAGGTAGCTGAGTCATCTTCGTGGTATCTCCGGGATGGAAAAACTTTCCAAGGCTTCCTACACTTAACTTCTTAGAGCAGGGCTGGGCACATTACGTGATTCTGAGATATGAGCGCTGTGTGCTTTAAAGAGCGGGTCTTGCGAGCGCTGTGACGTAAGCATACTGTACGTCATTCAGTGTCGGTGCAGTGGTGACTCTGCAGTATGATGGCGAACTTTGAAGACGGATCTTCCGCTCATACACTAAAGCGGCCCGCTATTCCCAATGCTTTTAATGTATCATGCGAGGATGAGTTCTTTTTGGTAGAGAGCAGTGGATTAGCAAAGTGTTTAATTTGGCATAAAACACTCCAACTGATTGAGAAGTTCAATATCCAACGACATTATTCTTTACAACATGCTACTGAATATGACAAATATGTTGGTAATGAACGCCATAAATTAATAGAACTCAAAGAAAATGTTTCTCCGGTACATTATATTAGAGTATCTATTTGATATTTACATGGCATTATAAGTAATTATAGTTTTAGTAATATATAATTTTAAATTATACAAGTAATATGATATATCATAATATAGTATATCATAATATGTGTATAATTTAAAATTATATACCGGTATTACTAAATGTACTATGATAATAATGCACTTAGTGAATCGGCTATGAGAATTAGCTACAAAATTTGCCATCAAATTGCAAAGGAATTGAAAACATTCAACGAAGGTGAATTCATCAAGCGATGTTTAATTATATTGGCAGATGAACTCTGTCCACAACAAGTAGGGGAAGTGGAAGCCACGCGCCTGTCTCGTAGAACCGTGGTGAGGAGATTGCAGTATGTGCGTATGGGTTATGTAAATAAGCCTAATGATTTGTGTGTGTGCATAGAGCGAAGTTTATTTCATCAAATTAATAAGAGTGTTATAAATTCTGTAATGTACAATGGATTGATGTAATATCCTTATAAACTATTATGTACTGACAGACTGAATGACTAGAACAACCGTGGCTCTTGTTACATTAATGCAGGGAAGGTAGCTGTAATGCGAGTCCGCCACTGCGTGAGCGTTCTGCTCTGGCTTGGAATTGAAGTGCCTTGCGGAGCGAGAGCAGCTCTGGCCGACTAAACGGAGCCGCTCTCATGCCGGGCCCTGCCTTAGAGTGAATGAATAAAAATCCTACCTACATGTTTTGTTTGGACTTCCATCCCCCCATACACATACACACAACTCGTACTATTGTCCTTTCAATAAATACTGATATGTCACCGCGTGCCATGTTGTAGATCCCTCTCTTCCTGGGCAATATTGAGTGCACCTCAAGATGAAACCAAAATCGCACACCCCTGGCCCGGCGGAGTGGCAGAAAGAAGCCCTCCATTGTGAAAGCGTGAGGAGGCCTTGGTAGGTGTTGCAGTCGCACGGCACGACTCCCCCCCAGCGATCAGGAACCTGATCAGGATAATATCATTATTAAGGTGATAATGAAGAGATTGGGTCAGGCTCGCAACTGTGGGACTCCTCGAGGCTGCGACGTTTCAACATGCTCGCTGCTAATCGTACACTTTATCGTCATTATTCCGAACAAAAGAAGGAAGAAGCTCCGCTTATAAATTGACCTATTATTACTAGTTTTTGCACAAAGTCCACGAAGTGAGCGTTCATGACGCAGAATATCGACTGTCCCTTTACACACAAGAATTCGCTGCTGCTATTAATATAATATAATATAATATAATATAATATAATATAATATAATATAATATAATATAATATAATATAATATTAGTACATTATGCAACGAGCCTATAATGATAGTAATTAAGACGCAAGTATGATTGTTTATGAAACGAGCGCAAGCTCGTTTCATAATATTCACACGAGCGTCTTAATTACCATTATAGGCAAGTTTCATACGACTTTTTATGCTCGACCATATTTATAACTTGAAATTATTCAGATGTATACATTTTATTTGTATCTGACAAGATCGGAAGTGACCTTGTTCTAGGTCGTGAATTGTAAGATGTGCGCAGACGCGAAAGTATTGATTTTTCCGAGGAACAATAATGTCATTGACATTGATGTAATCCCGTTAAACTTGATATAATCTTGATTATTGAATTCGACACTGAAAAACGAGATGACAAATTGAATTTATTTGAATATTATTTACAATTAACGCTAATTATTATTATAGTAACAGAACATAACCTTCTGCGACAGTATTGGATTTCCAGCCTCCGTGACTTTTCGCTAATTCTCTTTCGATTGCATATCCGAGAATAATCGATACTTGCGGTTTTATAACGGTACAAAGCTGACTTGTCATTGGTTGAACACCTGTAAGCTGAGTTGTCATTGGCTGAACACCTGTACTTTAATGAGTAGGTGTACTTTAATGACATGCATTGAAGGACTGCTACCAGGTGTATAATTACTACATTTCGGCATGGTCAAGCATAAAATATAATATAATATAATATAATATAATATAATATAATATAATATAATATAATATAATATAATATAATATAATATAATACAGGGTGATTCACGAAAATTTACCGCCACTTATGAAGTTTATTTCCGAAGATATTCTGAGCAAAAAATGTCATATAAACATTTGTCATAATCTCAAAACTTTTAGAGCTACACTAATTTGAAGTTGTTTGTAAAATTCCATTGTTCTTTAGTTTTAAGAGTGAAAGAACACTACAGATAAAGAATGAACTATTCAGGAGTATCATTTCTTTAATCAGCTACTATTCTGAAGCTAAAAATGTGTTGTGAGTTCCATAGTTGCTACGTACAGATATATATATATATATATATATATATATATATATATATATATATTCGATTTTTAACTACAAAATTACATTTTTCTTACGCATTATCACAACAATTGTTACAAATCACGCCGCTCTTGTAAATTCTTCAAGATTGTACGTTATGATGCATAATTAAACTGTAAACAATCAAGTTTCTAAAGTCGTATGATTTGTAACAATTTTTGTGACAACTGTGTAAGAATTGTGTAATTTTTAGTCAAAAATTGAAAAACAAAATCTGTACAAAGCAATTAACAACATATTTTTAGCTTCAGAACACCAGATAATTAAAGAAATGGCATTTCTGAATAGTTCGTTCTCTATATTTTGTAATATTTTTTACCCTTAAAACTAAAGAAAAAACGGCATTTTACTAACAACTTCAAATTTGTGTAATTCTGAAAATACTGATATTAGGACAAATGTTTATATGACTTTTTTGCTCTGAATGCCTTCAGAAATAAGCTCCATAAGTAACGGTAAATACTCGTAAATCACTCTGTATATGATATGAAAATAAATTATACGATATGATATAATTATGATATGATATATGATATGATATGATATGATATGATATGATATGATATGATATGATATGATATGATATGATATATGATATATGATATGATATATGATGTGATGTGATATGATGTGATATGACATGATATGATATATAATATGATATATGATATGATATGATATGATTTATGATATCATCAGAGCAGCTGTTTAAAGTGTTGATGAAGATACGTTACTACGTGTTTGGCTTTATTTTTTAGACGCAGGTGATAATGAAAGAGAAATTGTGCTCAAATGAGGAAAAAACGGTACAGCACAGAGATAAACTCTCACAACCTAGGCTTTGTCCACTACAAATACAAATCCGTCAACACCGAGACTTGAACTTGGTCTAAGATCGCAATTCAGTGTTCTGCCAACTGACTTACTAAGGCGGTATAAGTCCTATTAGGTCTCTTATATAACGCCCACGAACAATAAAATATGATGAAGTTGTAATACGGACAGACATGATGATACCATGCAGAACGCCCAATGACATTCGACATAGAAGGTACGTGGCTGGATTTCTCGGCCAGGGTCATGTCTAGTAGCGTATAATCTTTTTTTAAAATAGAAAGGTCAACTAGTGGCTACCTGCCGGGATAAATGAGATAAATTACAAAATTGGTTGCCATCGGCTGTAATGGCGTCTCCTCTGATACCTGATACTGCAGACTCACGTCCCGGATACGCAGGCCGGACACACGAGAGACCGCAGCCTAAATTACAGGAGACACTATCAAAATCTCGCATCTATTTATAGGTGTAATAATTACGAGGGTTGGCCAATATCGCCACATTTGCTTCGAGCTACATCCAAATCCAGGATGAAAAATGCCTTCGTGAAGACTGGCTGGCGACTTCTTATTACTTTACACCACTGAACACCGATATATTTTTGACGTAGGACTAAATCTATCTATGTATGGTGGGGTAACTTGAGAATTGATCTTCATGAAAAAATACAACCTTTCTCACTTTCAGGAACGGGAAAATATGAGAGCAAGGGGAAAATAAAGAACAAGGAGAATACAAAGAAAATAAGCGGAATATAACGAAAACAAGAGGAATATAAAGGAAAAAAGGGGAAGATACTGAGAACAAGAAATAGACCATGAGAACAGGAGAAAGACAATGAGAACAAGGGAAAGACATTCAGAGACAAGCAGAACAAGAGAAAGACAAGCAGAACAAGAGAAGGACAAGCAGAACAAGAGAAGGACAAGCAAAACAAGAGAAGGACAAGCAGAACAAGAGAAGGACAAGCAGAACAAGAGAAGGGCAAGAAGAACAAGAGAAGGGCAAGCAGAACAAGAGAAGGACAAGCATAACAAGAGAAGGACAAGCAGAACAAGAGAAGGGCAAGCAGAACAAGAGAAGGGCAAGCAGAACAAGAGAAGGGCAAGCAGAACAAGAGAAGGGCAAGCATAACAAGAGAAGGACAAGCATAACAAGAGAAGGACAAGCAGAACAAGAGAAGGACAAGCAGAACAAGAGAAGGACAAGCATAACAAGAGAAGGACAAGCAGAACAAGAGAAGGTCAAGCATAACAAGAGAAGGACAAGCAGAACAAGAGAAGGAGAAGCAGAACAAGAGAAGGACAAGCAGAACAAGAGAAGGGCAAGCATAACAAGAGAAGGACAAGCATAACAAGAGAAGGACAAGCATAACAAGAGGAAGACGAGCAGAACAAGATAAAGACGAGCAGAACAAGAGAAGGACAAGCATAACGAGAGGAAGACAAGCCGAACAAGAGAAAGACAAGCAGAACAAGAGAAGGACAAGAAGAACAAGAGAAGGACAAGCAGAACAAGAGAAGGGCAAGCAGAACAAGAGAAGGGCAAGCAGAACAAGAGAAGGGCAAGCAGAACAAGAGAAGGGCAAGCAGAACAAGAGAAGGGCAAGCATAACAAGAGAAGGACAAGCAGAACAAGAGAAGGACAAGAAGAACAAGAGAAGGACAAGCAGAACAAGAGAAGGACAAGCATAACAAGAGAAGGACAAGCATAACAAGAGAAGGACAAGCAGAACAAGAGAAGGTCAAGCAGAACAAGAGAAGGACAAGCAGAACAAGAGAAGGACAAGCAGAACAAGAGAAGGGCAAGCATAACAAGAGAAGGACAAGCATAACAAGAGAAGGACAAGCATAACAAGAGGAAGACGAGCAGAACAAGATAAAGACGAGCAGAACAAGATAAAGACGAGCAGAACAAGAGAAGGACAAGCATAACGAGAGGAAGACAAGCCGAACAAGAGAAAGACAAGCAGAACAAGAGGAAGACAAGCAGAAGAAGAGAGGGACAAGCAGAACAAGGGAAAGATAAGCAGAACAAGAGAAAGATAAGCAGAACAAGAGAAAGATAAGCAGAACAAGAGAAAGATAAGCAGAACAAGAGAAAGATAAGCAGAACAAGAGAAAGACGAGCAGAACAAGAGAAGGACGAGCGGAACAAGAGAAGGGCGAGCGGAACAAGAGAAGTGCAAGCGGAACAAGACAAGGGCAAGCAGAACAAGAGAAAGACAAGCAGAAAAAGAGAAAGACGAGCGGAACAAGAGAAGGACGAGCGGAACAAGAGAAGGACGAGCGGAACAAGAGAAAGACGAGCGGAACAAGAGAAGGACGAGCGGAACAAGAGGAAGACAAGCAGAACAAGAGAAAGATAAGCAGATCAAGAGAAGGACGAACAGAACAAGAGAAGGCCAAGCAGAACAAGAGAAGGACAAGCAGAACAAGAGAAAGACGAGCAGAAGAAGAGAAGGACGAGCAGAACAAGAGAAGGACGAGCGGAACAAGAGGAAGACAAGCAGAACAAGAGAAAGACAAGCAGAACAAGAGAAAGACAAGCAGAACAAGAGAACAATAAGCAGAACAAGAGAACAATAAGCAGAACAAGAGAAGGGTAAGCAGAACAAGAGAAGGGCAAGCAGAACAAGAGAAGGACGAGCAGAACAAGAGAAAGACGAGCAGAACAAGAGAAAGACAAGCAGAACAAGAGAAAGACAAGCAGAACAAGGAAAATACAAGCAGAACAAGAGGAACTGAAGGAGAACGAGTGAATCCAAGTAGAACGAGGGAATCCAACGAGAACGAGGGAAATATAAGGAGAACCAGGGGAATCCAAGGACAACTAGGGGAATCGAAGGAGAGCGAGGGGAATCGAAGGAGAGCGAGGGGAATCCAAGGAGAGCGGGATGAATCCAAGGAGAGCAAGGGGAATCGAAGGAGAGCGAGGGGAATCCAAGGAGAGCGAGGAGAATCCAAGGAGAGCGAGGAGAATCCAAGGAGAGCGAGGGGAATCCAAGGAGAGCGAGGGGAATCCAAGGAGAGCGAGGGGAATCGAAGGAGAGCGAGGGGAATCGAAGGAGAGCGAGGGGAATCCAAGGAGAGCGAGGGGAATCCAAGGAGATCGAGGGGAATCCAAGGAGATCGAGGGGAATCCAAGGAGAAGAAGGAGAATCTAAAGACAACAAGGAGAATGTAAGGAGAAAGTGAATCCAAGGACATGGGGAATCCAAGGAGAATAACGGGTATCCAAGGAGAATAACGGGTATCCAAGGAGAACAAGGGGAATACAATGAATGGAAAAGTATATAAGGAGTACAAAAGGAAAGCAAGGAGAAAAATGAGAAAGATAACGAGGGTAATAGAAGGGGGAACAAAAGGAATGCAAGGAGTACAAGAGGAAGACAAGCTATGCGCCTGTCGATAGGTGATCACATACACACGCTGTTCTACGTTAAGTTATACAAAAAAGTGAAGCTATAAACCTGCAGATTTTTTATTGCATGTTACTAGAAAACAACGTGAGTTTCTGCCAACTTTTCTGGGCCTTAAGCAAACTTGAAGTTCGTCTATATAATTATTATAAGACATTAGTGTCCTTGAGGTTTTTAAATATGTGATGTTGCGGCGCACATTTGGGCAGAATAATCGGACTTCCAGCTGGAATTTTTTGTTTCAAGTGACTACGGCGAGACGCGGTATCATGTATGCAAGTTGGTCGAAGAATTGCTTCGCGAAAGAGACGCCGCTGTTGATCAAATGGTTAAAACATCACATAAAATCAGGTTCCGCAACTTGCTCAACATGTATGCGGTTTTTAGAATACTTCCCATACTTTCCTGAAGGTGACGCTTAATAACTATCGAGGTATTTCATAACCTTTAGCCTCTTGTAAAGTCCTGGCTCCAGTTTTCCTAGTCGGTGTAACACGATCAAGGTCTCTAGTAAACAATGTTATTTGGTACTTTTATAACCTGGGAAAATACGTTTGAGAAAGTAGGAAATACTGCGAAAGAAGTTGGCTTTCTGCATACATACCACTCACCAGAGGCGGCCCGTGCTACAGCACAGTGATAATTTTTGCTCAAATTATGTATTTGTAATACCATAGTATCTGAGCTGTCATTTAACAATTTCTCTTGGTTATATTCATTACGCATTATCGAGTGTTTAGTCTTCGCTCTTCGCTCTTTGGTGCCTCAGGGGGTTCGTTGTGCTATTCTGAAGTTCATATGAGAATGTAGACATTTATGCTCATGTGCGAAGCTTAAATCTCTACTCTGATTGGCTATTTTTACGCGGGAAAGTGCTGTAGTCAGCTTCAGCACAACACAGCTTGGAGATTGAAAAATAAAGCGTAACAAAAGAATGCTTGTTTGTGGAAGAACTCGGAACTATTTACAATGTATTTGGAATTCAAATATCAGACTGCTGCTGCCATCTACCTGTAGGAAGTATGTGACTGTATAATTCAGGAAGCTACTCAACGTTTCCAGTCTTTAAGCTACCTAGACGTAACAAAATTGTAAAACAGCAAAATTTTTTAGAATTTTTCTATAATTTTCGTGAACGCGAACTTGAAGTTGCTGTCAACAGCTATACTATACTGAAAAAAAGAGTGTTAAATGCACAACTTGGAGTTCTATACGGAAAACCCGACTTCCAAAATATAGATGACTGTTCAATTGTTACAATACATAGTCTCCAACAATTTACAGGATCCATTCCGTGAAGTACCGAAGTTGCTAAATATTTTGGTTACAACACCAATGGCCACTGCTGAGCCAGAAAGATGTTTTTCTTGCTTGAAACGCATTAAAACGGTTTTTAAGGAACACTATGTCCCAGGATCGTCTCATTGCTCTTGCAATACTGTCAATAGAAAATAATATGATGTCCAAGACGGAGGGGTTTACACCAGGGTAATTGACAAGTTCTACACTAGGAAGGAACGTCGTATAGACTTCATACTAGGCGAGTCTCAAATTAAGATAAATGCATATAAGTGTATACAGTAGGCCGATATAGAGATTGTAGCACACTCATTATTTTGACCACCAGCCGCTACTGCCACTCACCATGTCTCTGTTATCATCAGGCTAATGGTAATGACAAAAATAATAACTACCATCATCGCAGTGCACACCATCAAGATGTGTTTCAGGATTTATCCATACGACCAATTTTGTTTAATCTTCTACGGAGACCTTGCAAACAACATTCGACTGTAGCAGGCTCCTCGGTTATTGGGTAACAAAAAACAAAGAAACCCATTGACAGAACTTCTGCTCAATGTTACAGCGTAGTACTTAGACCAATTCCATAAAGGTACAGACTCCAGATGAACATGCCAAATGTGGCACTAACAACATCAGCAGTAACCTGGGTGATATTCTATCATTACCAGGGTTGGGACTTTACGGGTAAAAAAGGTTATTTACATTACAGTAAAATACGTGTAAATAATGCGTAATTAACGTAATCAATCTAAAATACGTAAAGAAACCTCCAAGAACTTTTATTTTTACTCTTTTTTTGTTCAGTTAGTGATAAATATTTACCGTTTGAATTGCCAACAAACTTAGTTTATATATGTTAAAAAAAATGGAGACCTTAAGAAGATTTTGCAGTACATACCAAATTAAGTGAAAGGTTTAGGCCTATACACAGAATTGTACACAAGGCCTACAACCATCAAAAGATAGTAATGCCAGTGGAAGCGAAGATTGAACAAATAAATTTATTAATGTTCTGACATACAAAAAGTCTATTCTGCATGCTTCCCAACTCTTTGATGTTTAGGTCATTTACCACATAATATTTGAAAAATTATTACATTTAATGGGCTATTATGTTAAAATCATAATAATTACCTTAAACTGTTATACCAAAAAAGGCCTTTACCACTAGAATCGTTTATTTTTAAAACCGCACAAGTGACAAAAACAAAACTTTCGGAAGAACAATAAAAACTGTCAAGTTTAATAAATGTTATTTCAATTGTCAAAATTTATTTAACAGGTGATATTAGCTGCTAAATGTTAGGTTTATTCACTATTAGTTGCGTTTTATAATATAGGCCTATATAAAGGCTCCCAAAAAATAAATTAGTTGGGATGTTGTGGTGTTCTTCCAACAAGCAAACTTAAATTGTGAAAGAAATGCATTACGATGAATGGACGTCACATTAAGCATCTCCTATGAACAAGTCTTCAGATCTCAGAAAATATGTGTCGTAGGACCCATGTTTATTAGATAGTTTTCTTGTTTTGAAGCATACCATCACCTCCTAAAATATTGGCTACTCTGCATACTTATACAAGTAAATACACGCGCCGGCCACGTGTTGAACGCTCTAGCTTCGATTAGAAGTGCAAGTGGAGTGGATAGTGCAGATTGCAACATTTGATTTAATTACATTCTTTAAAGATCCTCAGTAATCCGGCACTCTCGCTAATCCGAAACCCCTCTTTGAGAGAAATGGCCGGATTAGCAAGAGTCTAGTGTATTTTTATAGCCTGTTTCGACCTTAAAAATCTAATTTCAACTGCCTCTATTCGCATTTCATCCCTACTTGTTAACGTCAAGCATTCAGATCTATCGAGTAATGAAGGAATTGTTAAAACTTTATTAATCTCTAAACATTATCAGTTACTTTCAGTATTCGCGTTTGTTTGTTTGTTTCTTTCTTTGTAAACTTTTTAATTGAGCTCTTTCACTTGTCCTACTATTTCAACTTGTTGCAAACATTTCCATTAGACATTGCAATAATATTTTGATCTCTTTGTTGCTAAGTTCTGGATCCGAACAAATGAACACAGCTATCATAACAGACAAGAGGAAAATTTGTAAACTTCCTCCGTCACTTCAAGAACGACAGTAAGTGTGAATAAAAATAATTCATGTCAAAGTTGAACTCTTCGATGCAATATTATATTTTTCTTAAGGGGAGTTCCTACTTATCGCATGCAAAATAATAGTCTATCTTCAAGTAATCATAAGGTCTTTTTTCCTCCGGCCTCACAACTAACACTCTATATGGATTTCTGGATTCGCCCATACGTACTACATGCCCTGCCCATCTGGATTTAATGTTCCTAATTATGTCAGGTGAAGAATACAATGCGTGCAGTTCTGTGTTGTGTAACTTTCTCCATTCTCCTGTAACTCCATCCCTCTTAGCCCCAAATATTTTCCTAAGCACCTTATTCTCAAACACCCTTAATCTCTGTTCCTCTCTCAGAGTGAGAGTCCAAGTTTCACAACCATACAGAACAACCGGTAATATAACTGTTTTATAAATTCTGACTTTCAGATTTTTCGACAGCAGATTGGATGATAAAAGTTTCTCAACCGAATAATAACAGGCATTTCCCATATTTATTCTGTGTTTAATTTCCTCCCGAGTATCATTTATATTTGTTACTGTTGCTCCCATATATTTGAACTTCTCCACCTCTTCAAAAGATAAATTTCCATTTCATACAATTGACTTATTCAGCCTCTTCGAAGGATAGATCTCCATTTTTTATAGTTCCATTTCGTAGAATATTCTGGTCACGAGACATAATCATATACTTTGTCTTTTCGGGATTTACTTCCAAACCTATCTCTTTACTTGCTTCCAGTAAAATTCCCGTGTTTTCCCTAATCGTTTGTGGATTTTCTCCTAACATATTCACATCATCCGCATAGACAAGAAGCTGATGTAACCCGTTCAATTCCAAACCCTCTCTGTTATCCTGGACTTTCCTAATGGCATACTCTAGAGCAAAGTTAAAAAGTAAAGGTGATAGTGCATCTCCTTGCTTTAGCCCACATTGAATTGGAAACTCATCTGACAGAAACTGACCTATACGAACTCTGCTGTACGTTTCACTGAGACACATCTTAATTAATCGAACTAGCTTCTTGGGAATACCAAATTCAATAAGAATATCATATAAAACTTCTCTCTTAACCGAGTCATATGCCTTTTTTTTACTCTAGAATAACCATTCTTTTTGTACAGGGGCATCACTTTATTTTTACCAACATTTTTATCATTAACCTGGCTGTACTCGGAAAAACTGTTACCCCCCTTCCATTACAGGAGTTTGGAGTTGCTAGTGGGATATGTAAACAAATAATTTTACTAGCTATAGGAGGAGAGAAAACTAGTGTATCCATTTATGTTACAGGGAAATACAGTATTACGGTTTCCAGTTTGATCATTACTTTTACAGTATTTTATAAAAAAACAGTAGTATAGTAACAATTTTTTTTGACAAACTCAACTCTTCAGGCGGTTATATTCATTATGTAATGTCTACTTTATTCAGAATATTACTAACCTAATTTATTCCTGAGAATTTTGTGAGCATTTCCGTAAGAAACCCCAATGTCTACAGCTAACTTCTTGATCGACTTATTAGGACCTCGCTGCATCCTTTCTCTATCATCTTCTACAGCATCTTCTGTTACCTTTGTTGGCCATATTACAATTTTCTTCCTTTCTGTACACTCTGTTGCTCTAAATTTATCTACCAGATTAATGACATTTCCACGAAAATATTCCGTAATGATATAATCAGGAAATTGTGAAAAAAAAAACTGTTT
The DNA here is from genome assembly GCF_040183065.1 of Periplaneta americana. Lineage (NCBI taxonomy): Eukaryota > Metazoa > Arthropoda > Insecta > Blattodea > Blattidae > Periplaneta > Periplaneta americana. The sequence continues at coordinate 34,588,741 of NC_091122.1, forward strand.
TCACATTCGGTTATATTGTAATTCCAGTTTCCATCATTGTCCTTCATACCTATAAACAGTATAAAAAAAAAAACTCGCACCGCACAATATTATAGGGTACCGTAACTTTCGGTAACTCTAATCTTCACTTGTACTCAGTCCACACAGATAAATACAGTTATGCTACGCACGATACCTGTGTGAAAATAAACTTCAATAAAATAAGCTCTTTCTTCTATAGGAAATGCAAAATATTTCTGAAACACACTGTACTCTGTAGGCCCTACTGTTTATTTTACTGCTAGCAACAGCGGCCGTAAGTTTGTGTGACTGACGTTATCAAGGACATTAGTGAAAGGGGTGGGCGTCAAGTACATTTAGAAACGCAGGTACAATAAAAATTGAAGTAAAAATAAAATGATGTCCCTGTATTTCAAAGCTTAAAGTGTATACACATATCACTAAAATAAAAAGAAAGATCTATGATAAATAGTATTATACTTATGACTACTTGAAGATATGCTATTTTTGCCATTATTCTACATGTGGTAACAAGGAACTGCCCTCAATCTACTCGATGCAGGAAGCCGTGCAATGGAATCCTGCGCAGCAATCCAAGAGCGATGCTGTGCTTGTGAATCACCGGGTGATAAACTGGCGCAGTACACGCCGGGACGACCTTGCCGCTACGCCGCCAGGCGACCTGCCGCGGCGCATTCCTCTCGTACGCAATGTGCGAACCGCACGCACTGTACGCAGCGTCCTCGCTACAAAGTCAGAGTCATTACTTCACGAAGTCACCAAGCATTCCTCAGCGAGTATTTGGAACAGCGTCCTACCGCCATTTTGCGTGGGGATGACGTTGAACATGAATAGTTTCCTCGACGCCCATTACTAGCATGTATTCGCCACGACTGAGTGGTTTTACGTAGAGGCTCAGGGATCGAGACCGGGATTTTCCATTCAATGCAAATAAATTTCAACAGTGACATTCGTGGCGGACAAGGTTTTTCTCAGGATTCTCCCGTTTCCCTATGATATGAACTAACATAATTGCCGTCGATCTCCATTCCATTCTCGTATTCATAGCACTTCTGCGATTACCGGTTGGCGACATGGGGGGACCGGGCTAGCAATACAGGGTGGAAGGTAACCTTTTACAATCCTTCACACCCATAACAGATCATATCGTCGCCTGAATGCAAGAACTAGGTAACTTGATTTTTCATATTTTGTGACATCGCCTATTTACTTATTTATTGCACTAAGGAATATGTCTCGTTTTCTTTTACCTATTTGTTATATTGGAAAATAGATGTCGCTGTTATCGTTCGATCAATTACCTAGATCCTGGATTACATTTTGTGCGATTTTTGCTATGCTATAAAAGAGGTACCTAGAAAACGCAAGTTTCGAGTTACCTAGTTTTTGCATTCAGGCGACGATATCATTTGGGAACTTTTTGTCAAGTAATATTTTTTCATACGACCAATAGTTTTTGTAATACTTCCATAAAATCTGTTGAGAATGCAGTCAAATCAAAATTTATGTAATCGTAACATGTTAATTACATGAACTATGTTATTCGTAATAGTATAGTTTCAGCACTAAATTTAGTACCAACAAACACGTAGTTTCACTTACATTTTAAGGCAATTAATAATACAGTAGAATGAATGTCCAGATACTCACGACTAGAAAACTGTGGCATCTCGTTGTGTTTCAACTGCTTCGAATTGCATGTAGCCTGCAACTAATGACGAAGTGAATGTAAGCGTATCGTTCGCTCCGTAGACCTAGCTCGGCCACATGGTTTGCGTACGTCAGAAACAGTGTTGCCAGCGTGTCACTGCCCTGTTCCCATGCAATGTGTACACGACTATTAACGCGATTTATTCAAAATCTGTGTTATTGTCCATGCAAATACTACTGTAACATGGCCATACATAGCTTACTCTATCATCCTACATAAGATGAAATCCAATTTTGAGCAGTTTCATGAAAAACTTAATCATAATATCAAGTTACAAAGGATAATTTTTGTCGAAAACCGCCCTTCTGAGAACAAAATAATATTAGACTTTCTTGTTTGTCATAATTCGAGATATATCCCAAAAGGATTGTAAAAGGTTACCTTCCACCCTGTATATGGAGTTGTCAGTATGAAATTTGGTAAGGGGCGAATCTTAGCACAAGCAACTGGTATTGTATTGTATTTTCAGTAAGTCGATAACAATGATACATTGTTTTAGACATCGTCAATGAATAATCGAACCAGAACGGTATACTAATATTCAGGTACTCTTGTATATCATAAAAAGGATTTACAAGTAGGCCTTACCAGTCATATAAACAGGCTTGAAACCTTTCCGGTTTATTTGATGTGCTCTTTTTGGCAATTTGTTAAATAAGCCACATTACAATACCATTTATTTGATTTAACCAAACTAACTTTGGCCTTATTCAATATATAATTACCTACTTCTTGAAGAAGTATGAGTAAGGATGCGCCTATCCGGGTTTAGCATAATATTTCACTATGATGGTCCCAGCGATAATAATAATAATAATAATAATAATAATAATAATAATAATAAAATAATAAATTATTATTTTCATTATTATTATTATTATTATTATTATTATTATTATTATTATTATTATTGACCGGATTTTTATGTTTTTAAGGGGAGGCAGAGGTGAAATTTTGAACAAAAACTGAAGAAAAAATGAAAATGTTTTTTTTCCATTTTTATTATCTTTATTTTCATATTCCGATGTTAGTTTTTGATTTTGTGCCCTTTAAAAGTATGAAATTAAAACCAAGATAACTGTATTACTATATTATTCCCATAATAAACTAATACTTATCATTATTTATATATCTTCTCTGAACATATAAATAAAAAGAAATATTGAAAATTTCTTACAATATGGTGCATGGAACATTTTATATCAAACGATATAAAGTTTTATAAAATTATTAATATTTACAGAACTATTGTACTTAGAAAGTTGAAACTTGGTATGTCCACTACTAATAACATACTTAGTATCCATGATCAATTTCAAACAAATCGGATAAATTTTGTGGATTTAGGTTTTTGGAATATGTGAAATAGGTTTTCTAGGTTTTATGTCCAACTTGTCAAAGGACATGTAAAAACTGCCCAATCGTTAAAAATGTATCCTTACAGTTATTCTTAAAAAATAAATACATATTTATTACGACAGCATGGACCACGAAACTGATCTTCTCAAGAACCAAACTACGTATTTATCAAAATTTATAACATTCGAAATTGTTGCTCCTTCCCCTTTAACATTATGTGTAGTTTGAATAATTCGTTTGTAACAATTAACATTTTATCTAATATAAATTTGCTTTGATATAACTACACAAATTTCAATTTTCAATAGATAAAAGGTACACTACACACACAACTTTTGAATTAAATGTGTTCAAACTTGATCAAAAATTATTTTTAAAACAATCAAACAAAACAACATTATGTGCTGGTACTGTTCCTGGTTGCAATATATGACCAAATACTTTTCAAGATTCTCGACTGAGAAGTTTTTTCTATCGTCTCTCAAAATACATTTGAAGGACGAAAAGGTTCTTTTGACAGCACATGACGTCATAGGTGCAAATTTAATCGTTGATACTGCAGCAGGTACCCAAGGTAACTGATAATTGAAGCTTCCCCTCTGGAGAATGGAGCACACATTTTTAATTTTTTCAAATCCTGGATTTCTCTGCAATACTTTCTTCAGTTTTAATGTAACGGTTTCACCCACTTGTAGAAACGAGTCAATAACACCAACTGCATATTCCAGTTGTAGCGATGAAGACTCCAAGTACTCTATATATTTTGGAAGGTCACTAAAATGTGCCTTGAGGAAAGCAAGGGAGCCATAGATGTTGTGACTGCTAAACACAGATTTCGCCTTAGGGACTGAGGCAGCCTCCTCCACGTCGAGTCTCTCTCTCTCTCTCTCTCTCTCTCTCTCTCTCTCTCTCTCTCTCTCTCTCTCTCGAAATGTATTGATATTTCTCTCAAAATAAAAAAAAAATCACTATATAACGCAGTAAATACAGGATAATGCTTATCAATAATGTTTTAGATTTTTTTAAGGTACTAAGGTCGAATTTAGGTTTTTTTTTTTAGGTTCAATAGAACTCACATATACGACTCCTACGATCATGATTCGGAAAAGTATTGAAGGAATTAGGAGTTCAGAAGCAAGGAAAAAAGTAGCTAAAAACCTACAATTCCGGTCTCTAATAATAATAATAATAATAATAATAATAATAATAATAATAAACAGCTTCAGATACTTGGGATGTACTATAAGCAGTAACATGAAGTGCTGCCAGGAAGTCAAAAGGAGAATAGCAATAGCAAAGAAAGCTTTTAATAGAAAAAGGACCTATGAATAAAGAATTAAGGAAAAAACTAGTGAAGTGCTTTGTGTGGAGTGTGGCATTGTACAGGACAGAAATATGTACATCACGACGAAGTGAAGAGAAGCGAATAGAAGCATTTGAAATGTGAATATGAAGGAGAATGGAGCGTGTGAAATGGACAGACAGAATAAGAAACGGAGCTGTGTTGGAAAGAGTGGATGAAGAAAGAATGATGCTGAAACTGATTAGGAAGAGGAAAAGGAATCGGTTGGGTCACTGGTTGAGAAGAAACTGCCTACTGAAGGAATGGTGAACGGGAGAAGATCTCGTATCAGATGATGGACGACATAAAGATATATGAAGCATATGAGCGGAGATGAAGAGGAAGGGAGAAAATAGAAAGACTGAAGAATGCTGGGTTTGCAGTGAAAGACCTGCCCTTGGGCAGATCACTATGAATGAATGAACAACAATAACAATACAGTTCAGGACAAAACTATGTAGGCCTATTTAATGTGTAACAATCCCAAACACATGAAGTTTACATTCCGGGTACAGAACTAAAGCCTATTATCTGCAAACTCTTACATTTACGTTCCTCTCTCACTAAGATTTCATGCTAGCATACCATCACAACCAAGAATGGATCTAATATGTTGGACCTTCGATCTATCGATGGCTCAGAACCAGACTGTTCCAAGTCCATTTTATTATTTTTCTTTTCAAAAGAGCTATTTTAAGCTTCTGACATTCAAAGCTTCATGAAACAATTTGGAATAGCTTCATAGCAACCTTATGGAGAGGAATATTTACAATTTTGTTCGATTCATATATGCTGACAAGAACTGGAACACAATGAAACACAGATTTCTTTCTTTAAAAAAGTTGGACTTAGAGAACAGTCTGGTTCTCAGCCATCGCTATATTGAAAGTTGCTACAAGCCAACAGAAACTTTTACTAAACAGTTACGGGTGCTATTCATAGATATTTCGCTAGCCCGCGCTACGAGCGTGCTAAACTAGCCCCGGCTACGACTGATTACTTGTAAGGGATTCATATCATATCATATCATATCATATCATATCATATCATATCATATCATATCATATCATATATCACATATCTCATATCATATCATATCATATCATATCATATCATATCATATCATATCGCTAACACTGGTTTATGAATACGAAAAACGTTAGTTCGTTGATCATCCACCGGAAGCCCGCGCTAAGAATGTCTATGATTACGGCCCTTAGTGTTTTGTGGAACGTGCTCAAGCTATTGATGTTTTAGTTACATAGTTTAATAAAATGCTCGAAGCCTGAAAATGAGAGGAAATTTACGAAGGCAGCAAAAGTCGTCCTATCGAATGTCACTTATTTCATGTTAATATTTAGACTCTAGTTTCAGTGCAAGAGCATTGGACCCCTCGTCTTTATTTTTAGCAGGCTTTGGAACAATTCTTTATGCCCACTACACACAGAGTTCATTCTCGCGCGATTGACAACTCCACCTGGTGCAATGTGGCTTGCCAGCAATGCAGCAGGAGCACTTTGGAGATGCTATCTGCATAGAGCACATGCGAGGAACTTCCAGTTCCACGTATATAATTTCATGTATAATGCTACTCCACAGTGGCTTGGAAGATGACCCAGGTTTTATTTCCGGGGTAGGAAATGAATAGCTCAGCTACCAACTTAGGCCAAGCAAACATTCTCATGGGAGCAGATAAAAAAGTTATTTTTTTTTCTTCCGCCATGTTAATAATGTCAAAACAAGTGCTTATACAAATTTTGGCCTCTCCACTGCAATTAAAAGGACGTCCAGAAAGTGATTTTCCCTGAGGTCGTTTACAGAAAAAAAACACAATTTCATGAAAACAAAACTGAGGAGTAGATATGGAAAACAGTATAAGTGCCTCCGAGGTCAAATTCTGTTTTTGTCATGGAATGTCATCCAAACATCCTTCCATATACTCAAACGGGTGCATTCTAGATGGCACTCGATGTAAGTTCCGTAGTATAGTCCTGTTGAACGATATAACTACCACAAAAATTACAGTTCCTAAGGAAAGAGTAAAAGGTATTACTTACTGATAAAATAAGAAGCCTACAAAATTATGTAGTCTCCCGATCATTTCAGCAAGATCTCTTAGCAGGATAAAATGATTTTACCTCTACATTTGAAGCTTTACATGCAGCAGCTATACCAAGATGCTATGTCTGTTGTTCGAAAGCATAGCAAACCTGTTTTTTTTTTTTAACTTTCACCTACAATCCACAATGACCTGAAATAGCTACTGCCTCATATGAAAAGCCTACTGATCGTCCTGACATGGTTACTTGCGTTTTCGCGTTGAAACTCAAAAACTGAAGGTGGACAGGTTCAAGAAAAAATATTTGGCATAAAAGAACCATTCAAAGGGAGTCTGTTTCATTACTACGGAAGCAAATAACTTTCAAAATGTCTGGTATTCTTCAATGAAAATAAATCTGAAAAATTTTTATTTGAACGTCTAATGAACTTAGTTTGGAGCATTTGCTGCACAGGCCACTAGTTACAGTATATTTTTCCTCTTGTCACATATTTTCCCGATTTTTAGCACATAAAAAATAAAATATTTTAGCATCTAATCCGAGCCCTAGGGATGAAACTATTAATTAATTTAATCTGACAGGATTAAGGCCATAAGGCCTTCTCTTCCACCCTACCAGATAGCACATATAAATACAAAAAAGAAATACAAACACTGGTGAAAATAATACAAATTAAATTAAAGCCCTATAGAGGGTCAACAGGGTCAAAAGAACACTATAGAGCTCTCGAGCTAATACAAGAAAAAAATAAAGAAAAACAGAGATATCAATGATGATAGTGATAACTGGTAATAATAATAATAATAATAATAATAATAATAATAATAATAATAATAATAAATACATTACATATTAATTGTCAATTTTACAACAGCACAGTTACAATATTTACTATGTGTCATGGATTAAGCCGAAGTTGCGCAACCTGATAGGTATTCAACAAGCAATTCCATGAACTAGGATATGATCTTCAATTTAAATTTGAATTTTGATATTGTCCGACAGTCTGGTCAGGGAAAGAATTCCAGAAGCGTGGAATCGATATGCTGAAAGATGATGAGTAGAAGGATGTTCTGTGCAGAGGAATAGAGAGAAGGTATAGATCTCGCAAGTACGGATTACCGACGGAAGGAATGCGAATCAAACACTGCGATAAGGAAGAGCGGGCGAGAGGAAAGGTCACGAGATAACTTGAATGATATTCAAGAGTACAGTCGGAAGAGAAATGACATCGATAGAATCAGTCTTGCGTTGTGATAGTTACATTACGACTTTAGTTTGTTCCATTGCATGTGTCTTGTATCGCACGGTATTATTATTTCATTCGTAAACATATGTTGCGCGTTTAATTAGCTTCGAATTTTTCTCTTGCTACGTTCTTTATTCCCACAGCGAAGTCCTCATCTGATGATCTTCTTGGAAGAGACAGTACTTCCATCGGCTCGCACCTCTCCCTCACTCGGCGTGTGTACATACACACGTCAAAACAGACAGCAACGCCACCATTGGTTTTCGGTAATCGTTTCTTGCGCGAGCTATATATGTTCCGGGTTCGAGGTAGTGAAAGGTAAACAAAACGAGATACTGCTGATGTTTACTATATGGTGATAGCAGTGTTGGTAGTGATGTTACAGTCGCTCCTAGCAATAGAGTTGTTTACATGCTTTTGATAGTAGTGATGGAAGTGTCATGAGCTGATAAGTGCTAACAATATACCGGTACACGCATGGCTATGCATGACCTTTACATTGTAAAAGTACGCCCAAATGACGGAGGTATAATTTGAGGCAAGGACACACGCTGGCTCTCGCACGCCGAGGTGTTGGAGCACCCTGCTATAGACAGACAGTCAATGACTCTGTGTTGCAACGGTGTCACACCCAAAGCTTAATAATGCCTCTCTCAGTAATGCCCGCTTCCTGGAGAACCCGCGCGGGGTCAGGACGGGCTTTCGCAACCCGTGCACATTGTTCCGTAAACCTACTTCAGGGGAGCGATTCGGGGAACGGCCCACGACTCCGCAAGTTCAAGCCCTCTTGTCGTTCATTCTTAGGCGCGTCCGAGTAAGTTGGCGCCGTTCCTTCGCCTCTACTTGAATGCGAATAAATTATTGGGTTCAGTTTCAATTTCAAGGCCTGCGAAGATCACGAAGAACGGATAATGTGTCTTGTTGGGGAGAGCCTGCAAAGATGAAGTGGAAAGTACAAAAAGAAAGTTATAGATTAATACAATACAAAAATACAAATGGCTTTTAAGGAACCCGCAGGTTCATTGCCGCCCTCACATAAGCCCGCCATCGGTCCTTATTCTGTGCGAGATTAATCCAGTCTCTATCATCATATCCCACCTCCCTCAAATCCATTTTAATATTATCCTCCCATCTACGTCTCGGCCTCCCCAAAGGTCTTTTTCCCTCCGATTTCCCAACTAACACTCTATATGCACTTCTGGATTCGCCCATACGTGCTACATGCCCTGCCCATCTCATACGTCGGGATTTAATGTTCCTAATTATGTCAGGTGAAGAAATGATGAAGATGAAACCGATGAGAAAATGAAGATGTCGTAAGTGAAGATAAATGCGACATAGGTGATGAAGATGAAGATGACGACGTACGTGATGCAGATTAGTCCACTATTTTCTATATTAATGTTATTTAAGGTAACGTACCCAAATAAGAGACACTTTTTTTTAACTACTTATAAATGAGGATGGAAATAGACATTTTTAATCTGAATGAGTGGAATACATACAGCATTTTGACTATTTTTAAAACTGACAATGCAAATTTTAGTTATTATTATTATGATTATTATTATTATTATTATTATTATTATTATTATTATTATTATTATTATTAATTAAAATTCTAAAGAAAGTAAAATTGGGAAATAATGATATTTTGGGAAAGCGTTTCTAAATAAGAGATACGTGTGTTATTTTACTTCATTTTTGAAGATGGACAAAAATTAATATCATTTGGCTTATATTTGCTATGTAGGCCTACTTTTTATGCTGTCTCGTATAAAAATTAAAAGCGGTTTATTAGTAAGACAGTAGGATATAAATCAGCTGCAATGATTTCGTAAAGGAACAGCAACTCTGTGTGAGAGATCCAAGATACTCGTAAAAGAATTAGCGTTACAAATGAGAGATGCAAGATACTCGTAACAGAACGTTACAAATGAGAGATGCAAGAAACTCGTAAAAGAATCAGCGTTATAAATGAGAGATGCAAGATACGCGTAAAAGAATCAGCGTTATAAATGAGAGATGCAAGATACTCGTAAAAGAATCAGCGTTACAAATGAGAGATGCAAGATACTCGTACAAGAATCAGCGTTGCAAATGAGACAAGCAAGATGCTCGTAAAAGAATCAGCGTTACAAATGAAACACGCAAAATACTCGTAAAAGAATCAGCGGTACAAATGAGAAATGCAAAATAGTCGTACAAGAATCAGCGTTACAAATGAGACATGCAAGATACTCGTAAAAGAATCAGCGTTACAAATGAGACATGCAAGATACTCGTAAAAGAATCAGCGTTACAAATGAGAAATGCAAAATACTCGTACAAGAATCAGCGTTACAAATGAGACATGCAAGATAATCGTAAAAGAATCAGCGTTACAAATGAGACATGCAAAATACTCGTAAAAGAATCAGCGTTACAAATGAGACATGCAGGATACTTGTAAAAGAAGCAGCGTTACAAATGAGAGATGCAAGGCACTGGTAAAAGAATCAACGTTACAAATGAAGCATGCAAGATACTCGTAAAAGAATCAGCGTTACAAATTAAACATGCAAGATACTCGTAAAAGAATCAGCGTTACAAATGAGACATGCAGGATACTCGTAAAAGAATCAGCGTTATAAATGAGACATGCAAGATACTCGTAAAAGAATCAGCGTTACAAATGAGAGATGCAAGATACTCATAAAAGAATCAGCGTTACATATGAGACATGCAGGATACTCGTAAAAGAATCAGCGTTACAAATGAGACATGCAGGATACTCGTAAAAGAATCAGCGTTACAAATGAGACATGCAGGATACTCGTAAAAGAATCAGCGTTACAAATGAGAGATGCAAGATACTCGTAAAAGAATCAGCGTTACAAATGAGAGATACAAGATAAAACAATCAACAGTAGGTCTATTCGTGTAATGAGCTAATATGATGATAATGAAGTCGATATCGACTTGGACCGGGAATATTAATGAATGCTACCGTACACTGCGGTGATCGATAGCTTTCGCAGTAAAATTACGTAGTGCAAATTGAATAGATTATATTCTTTGGTAAAGCCCACATTATATGATTAATAATTTTTTTTTCACCCCATCGTTCGTTGCTGAGCACCCATTAAAATATATCCGTTGGGTACCTGAGCCCCGGAGCACCCACATAATCGGCGCCTATCGTCCACACCACTTTGGTTCATTGCCTGTTGCGGCCACGAGACGTGAAGCTGGATTACCCTGACTCTCGACGTTTCTTTATTCCCGTTTTGCTCGCAATGGCTGTGGCCTTTACCGGGGCGTTGCACACTATCATATTTTTGCTGCGAAGGAATGTATTTGAGTAACGCGGACACTGACAGCGTGAATATTAAGGATGGGCGCAAGAGCGGGCTATCTTCCTCGTCTTTGTCACACCAATTAATTCACAAGCTCTTCACCAAATTAGCAGGCAATCATAGCGTTCTGACGTCATTTATTGCACCTTCTTAAGAGGCTAAAACAACTCAAAACCCTTTGCAGGTCGTTGCACTTGGAAGTCGTGGTTCCACTTCAAATCCCGAGCAAGACACTGACTCACGAGTCGAGACTGTTTCATTTTCTTATGACCTCAAACAAAACAAGAAGTGAGCTCTTATGCCTCATGCGCTCTCCAAAAGGCTCTCACAGCACTTCCAGCGCAGTAACAAGAGTACTGTGGACCATATTAGGCTCACACATCCAGTCCTAATGCATTTCACTTTATTTATTGCTGTATCTGTAGAAGCTTTTGAATCGCAGTGGTCACAGACTGTAAAATGTTGATGAAACAATAATGCGATTCAAGCGGCTACTGAGAAAGGGGCCCAAAGATCAATAAAAAAAAATCACTTTTTTACATTTTATTGTACTTCTTTAGAAGATGCATCTGGTCAATAGAAAAAGGACCATGTTATAATCTATATATAGAGGCCTAGAAAATTTTGTAGTCTCCAGATCATTTCAGCAAGATCTCTTAGTAGGATAAAATGATTTTACGCTCTACATTTCAAGTTCTACATGCAGCAGCTATACGAAAATGCTATTGTTCGAAAGCTTAGCAAACCTGACATTTTTTTAACTTTTGCCTACAATCCACAATGATCTGAAATAGCTACTGCTATCGTCCTGACATTGATATTTGCGTTTTCGCGTTGAAACTCAAAAACTGAAGTTGGATAGGTTCAAGAAAAAGTATTTGGCCTAAAAAAATCCATTCAGAGGGAGTATGTTTCATTATTATGGAAGAAAATAACTATCAAAAAGACAAGTATTCTTCATTGAAAATAAATCTGAAAAATTTTTATTTGAACGTCTAACGAACTTAGTTTGCAGCAGCATTTGCTGCACAAGCCACTAGTATATATATATATATATATATATATATATATATATATATATATATATATATATATAATTTGAACTGGTAATGGAAATTACGGGAAAACGGCTGAACGGATTTTAATGAATGATTCGTCATTTTGAAGCTTGGCATCCAAGGATTTTCATAAAAATAGTAACTTTCAGTGAAGCGTTAAGTTTTCCTACATAATTTTCCTATTTTCCAAAATCCATCTTTCGTTAATTTTAAGAACTAATTGCATTTCAGAATAAAACAAAACACACACTACAATAAACAATAGGCTATTACACGAAGGCCATGACCTGCAGGATTGCTGACATATTTAGAGTTAAAATTCAATTGGTTATTAAAAACTTCAAGACTTACTAAAATAATTTATAGGTCTGATTCTTCGGTGTGTAATTTTCTGAGTACAGCTGTGTATTGGATATTAAAATCTGCAAAACTTGCGGTGGTTTGATGACATTATTATCAATAGAAATGATTATTACAGTTAATGCCATGATGTGACTATTTTTCATTAATTATACATATTAATGCTATATTGATGATATGAAAGTGAAACGTTTTGGGGTTATATAAGTAGCTGTAGAGAATATCTTAAATTAGATTTTCATTTCTATAATTTACTGAGTGGCGGCTATATATAACTACAAAACTTATGTAAGATTAATAATATTGTTATTAAAAAACAAATATTTTTATAGTTATTAATCAGATGGGGTTGGGTCGTTTTCATATACTTAATGGCGGTGTGGTGTAGATATTTATATGCGTCATTCTCTTTAGTATTGGCTGGAGAGAGCGCAAAAATTATAGTTCCTAAGGAAAGGCCAAAAGGTATTACTTACTGATAAAATAAGAGGCCTACAAAATTTTGAAGTCTCCCGATCATTTCAGCAAGATCTCTTAGCAGGATAAAATAATTTTACCCTTTACATTTCTAGCTCTATATCCAGCAGCTATACCAATATGCTATGTCTATTGTTCGAAAGCATAGCAAGCCTGACTTTCACCTACAATCCACAATGACCTGAAATAGCTATTGTTTACTTCCATATGAAAACCCCACTGATCATCCTGACATGGTTACTTGCGTTTTCGCGTTGAAACTAAAAAACTGAAGGTGGACAGGTTCAAGAAAAAGTATCTGGTATAAAAAAAAACATTCAGAGGGAGTACGTTTCATTATTATGGAAGCAAATAACTTTCAAAATGTCTGGTATTCTTTATTGAAAACAAATCTGAAAAACTTTTATTTGAACATCTAAGGAATTTAGTTTGCAGCATTTGCTGCACAAGTCACTAGTAAAATTATAATTCCAGCAGAAAACATGTAATGAATACCTCGGTTGGTGCGCCCAGGCAACGAAAGAAATTTTCTCTTTTGTAACGGGTTCATGATTATGCTCTCGACACACAAAAAGTCTTGAGTGACTATACACCACTACAATGCATTTTCTCTTCGTACATAGAATCATCTTTCCATATTTTACTTCACATCGCTTACTTTTCTTTAAAATTACCTGATTTATGTTTTTTCTGAGGTTTCCCCTCAACCCATTAAAAGCAAATGCTGGGTAACTTTCGGCGATGGATCCTGGTCTCATTTCGCTGGCATTATCACCTTCATCTCATTCACGAGTTAGATAACTATTGCAGTTAGCAAATGTAAAATAACCTATAAAAATATGGTATTTTGTGTTGATTTTGATGACGATATTGGTGATTATAGCAATAAAGATGAGGCAGTGATTATAATGGTGATGGTGATTAAATGGTAACTGCAATGATGATATGATAATAGTGGTGGTGGTGATTACGGTGACTATTTCACTTTTAGTACGTCATACCAGTTTTGACCAATAAAACGGTCAGGAATGACGTGTTTCAACTAATCATTGCTGCTTATCCTACAATTTTTATCACCCCCCTAGTATTTGTTTTTTTATCATATCCCTAGCATTTGTTTCTTTGTTTACCAACATTGTATTTTCAATAATTGCACATTTTAAAACGATTCATGTTTATTTCATCACCCATAATTAAAACATTTCTGTCACCCTGTTTATACTATTTAGGTTATGTTACAGCTTCTGCTGTATGAGATAGTCACATATCAGAAATCGTTTAATACTATATTGACTATTACACTTTTACTACGTCATACTACTTTCGACCAATAAAACGGTACGAAAGGATGTCTTTCAACCAATCATGGCTGCTTATCGCACAATTTTATCGCTTCCCTAGCATTTGTTTAATTTTATCGCTTGCCTAGCATTTGTTTGTTTTTATCACTACCCTAGCATTTGTTTCTTTGTGTGCCAGTATTTCAAACTGCAAAATTCCTTACGGTACTATAAAACATGCTTTGCGATCGTAATTTGTTTCCCGCGTAGATTGTCGACTGAAAATGGCGGCTCCGTTCAAACATTTTGGCGAAGGTAACATTAGTGAAATAGAATTTTAGTAAGTCAATTAATATACTATATATTATGTTTTATTGTATTGTATCAGAGTACTTTATTTCTTCTAATCTTTATATCACCTTCCTACCATTTGTTTCTTTGTTTGCCAACACTTCAAACTGCAATTTCTTTACGGTACTATGAAACATGCTTTGCGATCGTCATTTGTTTACAGCATAGACAGTCAACTGAAAATGGCGGCTCCGTTCAAACATTTTAGTGAAGCTAACATTAGTGAAATAGAATTTCAGTAAGTCAATTAATATTTTATTGTATTAGAGTACTTTATTTCTTCTAATCTTTATATACTTTCTTCTAATCGTGTAATAGTCAATTAAATCCCACTCGAGTTTTGATTTTCTCTAGATAAATCAAAACCTCTGGTGAGATTAGTGTTGATAATTGAAGTGGAATGCAACTTTTTTTAATAAGAATGAAACTGAACCAACAAAGTCTTCTTGACCAGTAACCAGCGAATAGGGATTATAAAGAATGGACACTTCGCGTCGGTATCTTTGTTGTAGCCGGACTGATTTCAATGACCTTCAAGCCAACTAAAGCGTGAGATTCTGCTTTCTCCCTAGAGTTGGCGCTGACATCACACCAGCTAGCAGTCGACACAGCGGAAATATAACACATATAATTAATACATCTAGGTACATTATGTACTCAAATAAAATAAATTGGATCCATTAAATAATAAATCCGTCATTAACTGTAATGTCTAGACTCTAGAGTTCCTTTATAATGACAGTTGAGACGTTGACCCCAACAACAATTAAAATATGTAATGATTTGATAGCGTTGAAAATGGAAAAACAAAACTCTTACGAGAAGTAAAACCATATACCTATATTATATTATATACAAATATTAAACGAATTCGATACGTAATTTTATAATGTATTATATTATCTTATAATATAATTTATTATATCTGAAAAATAAAATATTGTTATTACAACTAGTTTGTCACCGAGAAATAAGGAAAAGCTGTTAACTTGAATTTATTTGAAGCAAAGCGTTACTGGATTATGCAATAAGGTAGGCGATGTTTGAATCCTGTGTCTCAAATCTGTTCTCAATTATTATCTTAGCGTATGCTCGATTACACTAACCTCTAGCGCTTGAAAGTGGAACTAACCGCTGGCGCACAGAGAAACAAAACACAGGAAAATTCGCTCAGTGTCCATTCTTTATAATCCCTGCAGTAACTGTCCATAGAGTTCAATGAAAATTATGTAGTTGGCACAACTGCTAACAAGTGAACAGCATATCATAACACACTACTGTCATTTAGCGGAATATTTGTAATGAGATGGTACAATAATACATTTTCAAGACAGTTAGTAAGTCAATTGATATTTTATTGCATTGGAGTACTTTATTTCTTTATACAAAAAGTTGGATAAAAAGTAATGGCGACAGTTCGATAATTCTGACATGTCTTTATTCACAGGGGTACAACATTTACGTACCTTCAATATAGTCGCCCCCCTTATTTATCATCTTTTGCCAAATGTTTGGAAGGCATCGTACACCATCAGCGCGTCCATCTATGTTGATGTTCCATATTGACTGCTCTATAGCACAGTAAGTTCATCTCAGGTATTGCAATGGATCCCTCACAGTTGTTCTTTCACTTTGGCGAAGAGATCGTAATCGCATGGACTCATATCGGGTGAGTACGGTGGATGTTCCAGAATCTCCCATTGCCAGCGGCGCAAGAGGTCCTTGACAGCAGCAGCGGTGTGACTCCTTGCATTGTCATGAAGAATGATGGGGTTCTGTATCACCAAGTGTCGTCGTTTTCTCCTGAGCGCTGGACGAAGGTGGTGGTGCTTCACGTAATCCCTGAAAACATTCTTGTGCATTACAACCTCGTGCCACATCAATTTTGATGCAGAAACGTTGCTCGAGTTTTGTAAACATGATCTTGGGGCACTCGCACTATCCCTATGAAAGTTAACGTTTTACACACTGCAGTAGATTGACAGAGTACTGTCGCCGCTGGCTGTACTAACTCATCTAACAGTCCTTGTTCATGGCCGCACAGCTGGCAGCTCTCGAACGCACCATCGTCATGTGACAGCAGTGTTGCCATAACTTATTATCCAACCCTTGTATATTTTCCTCTAATCGTGTGATAGTCAATTAAATTCCATTCGAGTTTTGATTTTCTCTAGATAAATCGTAACATCTTGTGAGATTACTGTTGGTACAGTGATGGTAATGGTGAAGATGACGGTATTTATAGTTTTCATGGTGATGGCAGTACTGATGATTGTGCCAGTGATATTTTGTTGGTATTTGTGGGAGACACTGCCACTGTTTAAGACAAAACATCTACAAGCAACACATACACTCTATCTTATCACCCACTTCTTGAAAGATTTCAACTTAAGTAACGGGGAAAAAAAGTTTTGTCTAGATGCAGTTCATGTGCACATAAGTAAAGAATCAGATTTGTATATAAATGCCAATATTTCGACAGTAGGTTATAAAATAACCTAGAAAATAAATGTTTACAGTGTATCTACATCAAGGCTACAAATTACCAAACAGGTTTACAGATTCTAAAACATGATAGTGTATGGGACTTCCCCGAAATGTCGTTATATGGCTTGGGACTTCCCAGAAGCCAGAAGAAACTTCTATAACATTGCATCGACGCACAGAGCAGCTAATCTTCGCACATTATTACTGTCATAATGTATGTCAGTGGTCAACTTAACGATTCTCGAATATTAATTTCGACCACAATCGACTGCCCTTCCACTAAATTAAAGCTGTTAGGGAAGAAGAAATTATTTTAGTATTTTCCTGCTTCCTTGACTGCGTATCATCTGACACTTTACAATAAGGGCATGAAAACGTTCCCGCACAAACACTTTCCTTTCGCCTTGACATGCTGTAATTCTACTGGATACTTACATGGCATGACACATATCCCTACATGCTCTACAAATACTGATATGTGAACACTATGGGCTTATATTATAAAAATTCTTCCGTGCAAAAATTTCCAATTTAGAATGTTTTCATGCAGAAGTTTCAGGAAGTAAAAAAAAGTTATACATGTATAGCAGAATGAAACGTGGCCAGCCGTATAAAAGTTAGACATAATATAGGCCTAAACTCTTTAATAAATAATTTTCTAACAATTAAAAACAATAGTGTAATATTAAGCAGCTTAAATTAAAAAAAAAATATATTGTTGTTGATTTTTCGTAAACTTACGTAAACAACACTTATAAAACCATAGCTAGAAGCTAATCATTCTTTGCCACTAGAGCAGGTTTGGAGAACTGGGCGACAATTGTGGCGTTACGTCACTCATCGGATACGTCGCTCACCCCTTCCTTCCATCCCCGCGTCATTGACTTGGTAGGGGAGGGGATTTGTCTTATGTTATTGCGTACGGACTACAGATACGTCATTCAACGCCGGTGGATTGTGGACGGGGAACCAACGTTTTCCCCATGCTTTCCACCCCTCTCACGCCAGTTCTATATCCCTGCACTAGGGTAAATCTAGGAGAGAAGACGCACATCTCTAAAGACTACAGTGCCCAAAATATGGAAGGCACACTGCGAAATAATGGTGAGAGAATATTCCACGACAATTTTTTTTTTTCGGGGAAAAAAAATTGTTTCAATAATGCAACAATATCAGGTATGTATTTAGACATTAAAAATATGCTACATTTTGCCGGATCTTCTTCTACAGGAGGAAAGATGAATAGGAGAGACGCCGAAGAAGATTCCTCTGTCAGAATTAAAACACACAGATTGTGTATCAGTAGAAAGAAGTATGTATGTATGTATGTACTGTCCGTTACTCAGGAGAAGATGAGCGGAAAGAATGTGACCTTCTTGACTATCGCTGTTGATTATTATAAACATCGCTCAGATAAGCATCCCAGTAGCCAGGTTATTACTCGTGCAGGAAACATGAGTAACAATGCGTATGGAAATTAAAGCTAAGTTGAACAGAAGGAGACCTAATGTTTCCGCTTACTTCAGTACAAATATTGCACGTCTTGTCGTACGTTATCTGTTCACATCCCTTCCTCCTCTCGTCTTCTCCTGAGTCACCGACAGTATGTATGTATGTATGTATGTATGTATGTATGTATGTATGTATGTATGTATGTATGTATGTGTGTATGTATATGTGTATGTATGTATGCATGTATGTATGTATGCATGCATGCATGCATGTATGTGTATGTATGTATGTATGTATGTGTGTATGTATGTATGTGTGTATGTATGTATGTGTGTATGTATGTATGTGTGTATATCTATATGTATGTGTATGTATGTATGTGTGTATGTGTATGTATATGTGTATGTATGTATGTATGCATGGATGTATGTATGTATATCTATATGTATGTGTATGTATGTATGTGTGTATATCTATATGTATGTGTATGTATGTATGTGTGTATGTGTATGTATATGTGTATGTATGTATGTATGCATGCATGTATGTATGTATATCTATATGTATGTGTATGTATGTATGTGTGTATGTATGCATGTGTGTATATCTATATGTATGTGTATGTATGTATGTATGTGTGTGTGTATGTGTATGTATATGTGTATGTATGTATGTATGCATGCATGTATGTATGTATATCTATATGTATGTGTATGTATGTATGTGTGTATGTATGTATGTGTGTATATCTATATGTATGTGTATGTATGTATGTATGTGTGTATGTGTATGTATATGTGTATGTATGTATGTATGCATGTATGTATGTATATCTATATGTATGTGTATGTATGTATGTGTGTATGTATGTATGTATGTGTGTATGTGTATGTGTATGTATGTATGTGTGTATGTATGTATGTGTGTATGTGTATGTATGTATGTATGTATGCATGCATGTATGTATGTATATCTATATGTATGTGTATGTATGTATGTATGTATGTATGTGTGTATGTATGTATGTATGTATGTATGTGTGTATGTATGTATGTATGTGTGTATGCATGTATGTATGTATGTGTGTATGCATGTATGTATGTATGTATGTATGTATGTGTGTATGCATGTATGTATGTATGTATGTATGTATGTATGTATGTATGTGTGTATGCATGTATGTATGTATGTATGTATGTATGTGTGTATGCATGTATGTATGTGTGTATGTGTGTATGTATGTATGTATGTATGTATGTATGTATGCATGCATGCATGTAACCTATGTATGTAAGCATTCTTTCGCAAAAGTTCTTCGTCTCATAAAGCACGATTTGATTTTGCAATGTAGTTTATCTAAGTGGGATATTTTTTATGAATGAATAAGGAGAGATTAGAATAATAAACTTACGATCCTATATCAATGAATTGAGACTAAAAATGCAAAAACTGCCATTAAGTATAAGCAGGGCGGATATTTATGAAGATCGTAAAAATCACGACATAATAGATATACAATATATTTTTACTAATCTTTACGAATTAAGTGATTCTGATTAATAATATGCGGATAAAACAATCGCGACACATCGCGAAATAAAGTTCTAATAGCGAAATCTGAACACATTCGCGCCGTTTTATAGAGAATTTCATATTCTGAGTTTTTTTTTCGGATTTTTTTTTTTCCACTTGAATTTGTTATATATCCAAGTAGGCTACATTATACGGTATTCCAGGTGTTCTTATTACATTAGTGAACTCAAAAGACGGAGAATTCAACATTTCACTAATAATTTGAAAGTGTTAATTTGAGGACTGTCTTTTTTTTTTTTTCGTTTTTAATGAATGTGTGTTAAATACAGCCTCAATGTAACAAATATTGTCTATTGGCCATACCGCTTCTTTACCAGAATCCAACGAACCTTTAGTGTTCATTATTTGGAAAGTAATATTCATACTGAGTTAATACTCCAATTCCAAAATAATTTTATTTTCCAAAATTTCCATTAATCTCCGCGAAGAATACAAATCAATCTCCAACAATCTCCGTCGACACCAAAATTAAAAAAACACAAAAAAATTATAAAATTAATCTCCATAAATACCTGCCTCCGAGGATGTCATCTTTCAATAATTCAAGGTAGAGAAAATGATGTACACGATTTCTTCACTTAATGGTAACGAAAGCCATTGGCCATCTCTAGAATGGATATAGTTGCAACCAAAATCAACATGTTATTCGTTATCTCTTCAGTAACTGTTCCAGGTATATGTAAACAATTATCGGTCTTAGCTAATAGGAATTCCGTTGAAAAAACTACAGTAATGTCCAGACTTCCACATAATTTCATTATGTACTCTGTTTCTTACTCAGAATGAAACAAGTGCGGTAATGTGACGTTAATCTTGAAATTTAGATCTACATTCCTTGAACACTAACTTTACCCCGTTTCGAATATTTGTTTGGCAAGTCTATCTGCAAAATTACTTTTCAGCAGTTCCAGTGTAAATGTATGACATATTATATCACAATTTATTATAAATTACAGAAAAAAAATGTAAAAGGTTTCTATTCCATTACACATTGCAACTCATTTAAAGTTTGTGTGACTGCAAACTGTGTATATTTTTGTGTGGCTTTACTTTGTTTATAGTGTATTTTTTTATTTCTATTATTGTATTTGTATTTCTGGTGATGTGGAAGAGAAGGCCTGATGGCCTTAACTACACCAGAATAAATAAATAAATAAATAAATAAATAAATAAATAAATAAATAAATAAATAAATAAATAAATAAATAAATAGGCAGGCAGGCAGACAGGCAGGCAGGCAGGCAGGCAGGCAGGCAGGCAGGCAGGCAGGCAGGCAGGCAGACAGACAGACAGACAGACAGACAGACAGACAGACAGATAGATAGATAGATAGATAGATAGATAGATAGATAGATAGATAGATAGATAGATAGACAGACAGATATTTAGAAGTGGTTCTCCTCTAGTCTGTCAAGAATTGGTTTGGCGATTTTTATTGTAAAATTAGTCTTAAAATACTCCAATGAGATCAGATGATAGAAAAGGTGTACTTTTTTTTTTCTTCGTAGAAACAATCTGGGACGATGATCATTCGATAGCGTTGAGTGTCCTCAAGCACACAGGACACCAGATGTTCAACAGCGACACAGTTTCTAAAAATAAGCAAGTAAATTTATGGTTATTGGGTAAGACAGCCTGCGACGAACCATTCTATGGCGTTATGAATCCAAACTTCCATTTCTGGGTAGGAAAGTAGAAACCTGATAATTTACATAATGTTTTCAATTCATGTCATGACCTACAAACAAAAGGGGGACATTTTTAATATTAATTTTTACCAAAATCGGGACGATTTGTGAATACTACGACTGTTTGACCAAAACACGCTCAGTCGCGCTAGTCTTTCTTTGTGTCTCAATAGCTGACATCATGTACTATAGAAGCTCACTTGTGCAACTGAACCGCCTTCGATAACTTAAAATGGCTAATGAAATAGTGTTCTATGTAGTACGTTTTTAGTATGCTTACGAAAGAAACACTAGTCGCTGCTGCAGAGTAGTAAATGAATTTAAACCATTTGACCATAACAATGATAGTTACTAACAGTTATAAGGATACAGTAACAATTAAATTAATACTCTGCCTTTAATGTATTACCACAGTCTAGTATATACAGTCACGAAGCTCAATAAGTAGTAAATATGCATCTATAGATAGTTGCTAACCACTAGGATCGCTACTATCGCCTCATTACAGACAATGCGAAATAGTACCGGCACAGTCTATTGTTCCTAGCACCCTCACAACTCAAGCTTCGTGACTGTATATACTAGACTGTAGTATTACCCTATTATCTATTCCAGCTTCAGCACAACCTCTTCATTGTCTATTTACAGGGTTAAATAATTACCAGAAGACATATTTGCTGGAGTTGAAACATATTCCAAAAATGTAATCCACAGTAAAGACGAAGAAAAAGTAGGATAAAGACGATGAGGAAGATAATGAAGACAATAAGGATGAAGGTGAAAAGTAAGGTAAAGGTGAAGATAAAGAGGAGGATTAAGAGGAAGATTAAGATGGAGAGGAAGATGAGAATGAAGACGACGATGAAAATGAAGATGATGAAACGGAAGGAAGATTAATATGAAAGATGATGAAAAGCACGAGAAAGACAGTGATGAAGAAGATGAAGAGAAAGAAAATAATGATTAAGATGGAGAATATTTAATGAAGAGGAAGAGGAAGAAAAATATATTGAAAGATCAGGAGGAAGATGATTACAATGAAGAGGAAGAATATAATGAAGAGGGAGAAGAGCAAGATGAGGAAGAGAAAAATAATGATTAAGATGTGAAAAAGAAGATAATGATGAAGATGAAAATGAAGATACTCTGAAGAAAAGAATATGATTAGGAAGAGGGAGGTGAAGAGAAAGTTGATTAAGATAAATAGAAAGAAAATTAAAATGTTCAGGGGAAAGCCTAGATTATATATACCCATATTGCTCGGCGCTATAGGCTTTGACGGTAACAACTTTTGTCAGGTTTACTATGCTGCCATCTAGTTACATAAGGAGATATGTCATAACTCCCATTTGAATTGCATTAGCGGCTGTATTGCCATCTTGTGTTCGTTAACGGCGAACGGGTGGCGATCCTGGCGGTTGTTCTCTTCAAAGTGCACCCGATTTTAACATAGGAATGAGCAATCTATATGTGATCTGGGGGGGGGGGGGAAGACGAATGTGAGAGAAAAATGTAGAGGAATATGTAGAGGAAGAGTATGATGATGACGATGAAGATTAAGATGATGAACTGATGAAGACGAGGGAAATGATGATTAGAAAAATGAATAGAAAGAGAAAGATTAACAAGAAAATGATATTATTTATAGGAAAACGATGAAGTGGGAGATGACAATGATGATAAACAGAAATAGAAAGGTGGAAACAAGGATGAAGGGAAATGTATGATGAATGAAATGATGGTGAAAATGATATGAAGTGTAAACACAATGTGAAAAACAGATATCTTTTCGAATAATTCTTCTCGTGTTCTCAGACAGATGAGTTAAATTCCTGAAGAAGATGGCAGAACTAGTCATCGAAACTTGGAAGTAACTATGCAATTCACCTAGCAGAGAACCCGAGAAGAATTATTCCATATCCAACGCCGGAAAAACCTCAAGTCCTAGAAATCATTTCTTCTAAATTCATAGACTATTTAAACTTATACAGTATATTACAGTCAACTCCGGTTATAGTGAACCTCTTGGATCAACATATTTCGTTCACTATATCCGAGATTCACTAAAACCGAAGTGCCTGTTTTTATACTACCGACGTTGCTATACATACACGGTCTTACTAATAAAAACTCTATATACAGATGTTTAACTGTCTTATACAATGAGTAGCTCGATTATACGTCGTGTGTAAATTTCTTACTAATAATCACTACATACGTCGTGTATAACAGTATAACTCTTACACAGCTACGTCATAGTTTCGTCATTAGTTTGTTACGAAAGGTAATAGAATATCTGAGGTTCTCTATTGCATCCGGTAGAGTGCTCTACTCTGTAGTGTGAAATATCGATAGTACAACTAGCTCTAATCGATTACCACACTATATTTTGGTCAAAGAGTACAAGCTACAGCAATATTATTCTACTTATTCTGTGCTCTTTGGTGTGTTCTTCTCTGGTTACAAGGCATCCATCATCATAAAATGACAGTCGATACGAACAGCTGTTAGAGGGGCGGCCATTTTTTCTCTATATACAACGCTTAAACAAGGGGTTTCGTATATAAAACTACTGCAAAGCAATTCCCATTGTATAGTTACAGATTGTTTATACATCCATCGCTTATGCATGGTTTATTAGTAACGTTTTCTGTCTCAACGCTGCATAAGTCTCGTATAAAAACAATACACGGTTTATTAGTAAGACCGACAGTGTATTATGCCCATTTGGGACAGACCACGTTCAATATCAATACTAATGTTCACTTTATCTTCCGACTTAAACACTTTATGCTTCGACATCCTGATGTTCACAGTTCGACATTTGAATCTGATCTGACCATGTAGGTAGTAGACAGTGACCGATTTTAGCACTAATAATAATAATAATAATAATAATAATAATAATAATAATAATAATAATAATAATTTATTTAATCTCGCAGAGCTAAGGCCAGTAGGCTTTCTCTTCCGCCCAGCCAGACTCTAGCACTAGAGATATGCTATTGTGTACTCGACCTTGGAATTTACTCAGGTTCACTTTTACCAAGACGCGGGAAGGAGGGTTGACGACCATTATACGTAATCCTTCTTGTATTTACCATTTGATTATCTGTAGTAATCTCAGACCTCGAGTGACATTTATTAGGACGAGTGTACAAAATTTCAGAGATCTACCTAAAATAATTAAGAAAATAGAAATTTCACATCAGTTTACCCTTAATATCATCACATCATAGATACTGATGAAATTTAAATAAGCTCTTTGAAAATCCTTACAAATTTTGCACGTCATTTGCCTTGGTTAGTAAAACCAAACTTTTCACGTACAGCTCCTTTTCGAAGAAAGCTAACGTAAAGATTATTTGACCCCTTCAAAAATCTGCCGTTCTATGAATATGGGAACCGTAAATTTTGGAGCCAGAACACAGAGATTTCGAAACTAGTCTCTTCTTGGAGGGGTTCAGGACATGGAAGTAAATCAGACGCGCACGATGTTGTATAATAAATATTCTTTTCTGTTGATACACTCGAAATGTTACCACATCTATATCTCGTTGTTAAGTTATGTTCTGGTTTTGCACGTCCTGTAAACCAGCCGACAAGGACGCTGTTGAATCCGCAGACGTATTGTGAGATGGTGACCTTTCAGTGGCGCCGGCTCCAGAGGTTGGCGTGCGGTGAATTGGTTGACTGGCTGGCTACGAGCGCTTCCAATCAATCTCGGAGCAGCAGATCACCATACAATGTCGATACTCACTCGTTTTTTATGAACCAGCATCTTAATGCAGTGGTTCCCAACGTGTGGAGCGCGAACAGAGGCGGGAGGAACAAGTTTCATATTTTTAAGAGCGGCTAGTTTTCTAAAATAAATATTAGTATCCGTAGTCTACTCTAGTCAATAAAGTCACTACAGTTTAACAACTGCCAAAACTCCGCTGTAGGAAGTTACTTAACCTTACCGCTGCGCGGGAGGCGAAGTCGGAGTTTTCCTCCATTAATCTGAACCATTGTCGCTACTGATTTATATATATATATATATATATATATATATATATATATATGATGTCAACATTTACATCCATGTAATGTGGACCTCACAAGTTTTGTATCCGGTGCCACAATTACATTCATTACAGATATACCTTTTGTAGACGCTCTTTATTTGACTTTCGACTCCATTTAAATCGATCAGTATCCCCACCTTTAAAACCTAACAACTGAATTTAGATAATTCAAAATTGACCTTTTTCGACTCTGTTCTTGATCTTCAGTACACATATATCGAACACATACTGTTTCTAATAATACTTGTTACTAAAACATACTACACCACTGTCCAATATGTTCGCTATTATGTCTGTTTCTTGTGTACATTTCATTTTCAGATCTCACTAATTTTCTACATATTACACTTCACTATCCTAGCTAGCCTCCCCCGCCATACTCCTCACCTATTTTCATTATCTCTATCGTTTTATTACACTTCTCTAATTGAGCCGTTCAGAGCAGAAATGGTGTAAGTCAAAAATGGGTAATGAGGATTAAAGTAAACATTCTTAAAATACAGCGCAAAGTAGCAATTAATATTCAATTTATTTAAACTATTATTAGTCAGCGGATAGCAAGAAGGACACATTAATTGCTACTTTGCGCTGTATTTTACAGAATTTTTACTTTAAACCTCATAACCCAATTTTAACTTAAACCACTTCTGCTCTGAACGGCTCAATTCATTCAAAATTGACACTTTTATCACTCTGTTCTTGATTTTCAGATCACTTAGACTACAGACGTGGACAAATTATTAGCAAAATTGGAGATTTTTATTATATATTTTTACAAACTATGATTCTTCAATTTAGACTACAGTTGATATATTTGGATATTTCCAAATTATTAGAGAAATCGAAGATTTTTATTTTTTATATTTTTACAAAATTTCACTCTTCAATTTAGACTACAATTGATATTTTCGCATATTTACAAATTATTAGCAAAAGTGAAGATTTTTAAATATATTTTTTACAAAATTCGACTATTCAATTTAGACTACAGGTGACATTTTGGATATTTCCAAATTATTAGCAAAACTGAAAATTTTTACTATATATTTTTACAAAATTTTACTCTTCCCTTTAGACTGCAGTTGACATTTTTGCATAATATTTACAAATTATTAGCAAAATTAAAGATTTTATTATATATATTTCCTTTATAAAATTTGACTCTTCAATTTAGAATAGCCTACATTTGAAATTTTTGCGTATTTCTATCTACTGTAATGATAGAAATATACAGAATTGTCAACTGTAGTCTAAATTGAAAAGTAAAATTTTGTAAATAGAATTAATCATAAAAATCGTCAATTTTGTTAATAATTTGTCCACGTCTGTATATCGAACACACACTGTTTCTAATAATACTTGTTACTAAAACATATTACACCATTGTCCAATATGTTCGTTATTATGTCTGTTTCTTGTGTACATTTTATTTTCAGATCTAACTAATTTTCTACATATTATACTTCGTTATCCTAGCTAGCCTTCTCCACCATACTCCTTACCTATGTTCATTACTTCTATCGTCTTATCTAACTTACTATTTAACTTCTTATTACACTCCTCTAATTCATATTTCAATTTATTTACTAAGTCCTTAGTCGTCTCTTCCTTAGCCGTCTCTGGACCAGAAACATCCACTTCACCATTTTCTGTTATAAACTCGTCATTCTTTTTCTTCACTTCTCACCATTTCAGCTTTTGAACTCACAGAAACACTTTCACCTCTCCTCTCGGCACTGACCTTCCTTCCCACTAATCTGTCGCTAGTGATTGACAAGTCATCTGATGCTACACCGCTATCAGTTAAACATCCTCCTAACGAAATTATTCTGTCAGTTTCACTGTCTATTACATTAGCACCAGAAAAATATTGTTCTTTGTTATTTTTAACGTGCTCAACACATTTTTTTCTACCTGTCTTTTCATATTCTGCGAGAAGGCGGCGACACAATCGTTCCTTTACGTTAAGTGGGAATCCAATCTCTGTTACAAAAGTCCAACTGAAAAGACTGGAGACAACTGACTAAACATTTTAGTAAATGAAACTAATCAAAACAATAAATGCTTATTTTTAAAGCATGGTTGGGCTTTGAAGAAAAATAATGTTTTATATACAGTACTGCGAAGGACGTCTTTTCCTATTAATTCAGTTTCTTAGGTTGCTGACACCAGCGTTGCAGATTACATGCGGAATCCGAGTTTTATTCTGGTCCCTAATTTTACAACCAAAATAACACTGGTAGGCTTTTCTAATTAATGGAGGTTTTGTGAAGATAATGTCACTTCTCGTCACAAATAGCAAAATATGTTAGCATTGTTCACATAGATTCGTGGCATTTTCGTTCACTTTAACAGAAATCACTCTTATTGTCAAGTCCTTAAATATATATCAACAATCGCCCATACACCTAACACTTACAGTAGCGTGCAAATTAATCCGAACAACGTAATTACTTATGCAAAAACACTCAAACGGGATGAAAAAAAAGGATCTAAGACATACCTCAGTAATCTATGCGGCCTCCCTTGTTCCTAATAACAGCTCTGAGATGATTTGGCAAGGATTCCACTAATTTCCCACAAATATTCTTCATTTCTTCATCGCGAAACCATACACCAATGAGGGCAGAAATCATCTTCTCCTTTGTAAAACAATCCATTTTTTGCATTCTTCTTTTGCAAATTGACCACAAGTTCTCAATGGGGTTGATGTCGGGTGAGTTGCCTGGCCAGGGGAGTACATGAATATTCTTCTTGTTGAAGAATTCTGTAGTTTTTCGAGACGTATGGCATGGTGCCAGGTCTTGTTGGAACACACCTCTGCCATCCGGAAATGATTTTTGCAGCTGGGGCACGATTCTGGTTTCCAATAAGTGAATATATTTGTCAGATAGGTATTAATGCTCCAGGCCCTTCATGTGTAAAACAACCCCAAAACATTACTTTAGGGGGGTATTTGGGTGCTTGTTGGAGATGAGCTGCTGTTACTTTTTCGGATCCTTTCCGTACGTAAGAAACATGGTGGCCGTGGACCTCGAAATGAGACTCATCGGAAAAAAGTACATTCGTAGCCAAACCGATGTGACATTCTGCAGCAATTTGCCTCTGTGTCATAGATGAATGCTCTGCTAATGTTATAATTTTAGACCGTTTTCGTGGAGTTGTATTAATTTGTGAAGAAGACAGAATGTACACAGGATTGCAGTATTAAGTCTTCAACGCAACTGAAATGCTTATAAGTACAAAACGACAGGCAAAATGTCACATATTATAAAAAAAATAATAACGACAGACCTTCAACAATGGAATTACACGTACTACAGATGTCAATTAAAGCGGTATGAGCAGCTGTGAGGCCAACAATGACAGAAGATGTAAAATATGTCGTGTTCGGATTAATTTGCACGCTACTGTATGTGAAAAACGAACTCAAATAAGTAGGCGCATTAAAAATTACTGAAATTGAGCAGGAGAGAGACAAAAAAAAAGATCACTGAAAATTAGGAGGAAGAGATGTTTACTACCAGAATAATGAAATAAACTATTGTAATTTTAATTTTTTTAACTTGCTATAAAATTACCCCACTATAACAAAGCAATGTAAAATGAAATCGAGCTAATTATTAATTTTCTCTTTGATATTCATGATCAATACATCAAAAATGACAAGAATTGGCTATTTTTATTCAACTTACATTTTCATTGTTGAACAGTGTAATTACTCGATTATTCTTCGTTCTTAAAAATAACATATCAATAAAAGATGCATTTTTATGCAAATCCTCACTCTATATACAACACGATGGCTATAGCTCAATAGATTGGAATAACGTGGGTTCGTTGCAAACGGGAATACAAACTTTCCTCTCCGTCATAAATTGGAGACCATTTCTAGGATCCAACAAGCCTTCGATGAAATTAAGTTATTTTTTTTTGCTCTCTACGGCCCAACTTGACTTTTATCTAGCTCACTGTCATTTATAGCAATGAACTGGGACCTTCCCTTTTCACGTAACGTTACTGACAGCGCCGCTAAATACAAACGTCCTTAGATACATTGAAAAGGACATGTAAGAGACAAATGTGAAAGTACTCACCGGAATACACTCGCACTTTATGCAGTACATGACACCAAAAGGAGGGCCCAGATCTGCGAACCACGTGGACCCCATTTCGTGCAGTGATTTCCCGAACTGACATTCTGCAACAAGAGAACAGCTTGGAATTAGCACTACTGAAAAATTATTACTGAAAAATCGTTAATGTGGTTGTGGATCTAAGTATATAGGGTGTCCCATTTATATTGTGCACTATAACTTTTTTATTTGAATAGGTATTGGAATTTTTGTTTTTGAGAGTTATGTTAGAACGAAGGGCTAACATGATTGTAGAGATTTGGTGCATGTAACTACATTGTGGTACAAGATACACATGACGTCATCAATTTTTTCAAATAGCACTGTATACTTCAATCATGTTCCATTGATTACACACATTAAGACGAGTTCAAAAATGTATCACAATGTCACCTTCCCAATTAATAACAACAACAAAATGCAAAATGAATGCTATCAGAATGTGCCGTTTGTTGCGGTGCCCCATTCATCTTGTGCATTAACTTACACAAAACCAAAGACGACTGATGTCCGTACACGTCGTGTGTTGTGTGTTTGCTGTCTTAACATGTAAACAAACTACAAAAACTGTCGATGCCACAATCCACGTACAGTGGCCTGCACGTTCTCCGGACCTCTCGCCACTCGACTTCTTCCTGTGGGGAACTGTAAAGGACAGTGTGTACCCGAACATTCTGACATCAGACGACATGGAGCAACGCATTCGACAGACTTGTGTGTCCATTCAGCCAGCAACATGCCAGGCAGTCATACGGTCTTTCGAGGAACGCCTTCGAATGTGCATTAATGTGAATGATCACCATTTGGAACATCTTCTGTGACTCTCAAAGCATAACATTATCACATTGAAAGTACGTTTTTGTTTCGTATTGTTATTGGTTAGGAAGTTGACATTGTGATACATTTTTGAACTCGTCTAAATGTGTGTAATTAATGTAACATGATTAAAGTATATAACGCTATTTGAAAAATTGATGACGTCACGTGTATCTTGTACCATAATGTAGTTACATGCACCAAATCTCCACACTCATGTTAGCCCCTCGTTCTAATAAAACGCTCAAAAACAAAAATTCCAATAGACTACCATCCAAACAAAAACGTTATAATAGATGCACAATATAAATGGGAAACCCTGTATACAATATTGTACTTTTCATATAGGTAATAGCACGTATGGGCGAATCCAGAAATGCATATAGAGTGTTAGTTGGGAGACCGGAGGGAAAAAGACCTTTAGGGAGGCCGAGACGTAGATGGGAGGATAATATTAAAATGGATTTGAGGGAGGTGGGATATGATGATAGAGACTGGATTAATCTTGCACAGGATAGGGACCGATGGCGGGCTTATGTGAGGGCGGCAATGAACCTTCGGGTTCCTTAAAAGCCATTTGTAAGTAAGTAAGTAAGTAAGTAAGTAATATAAAAGTTAATCAGATTCCTCCCCAGATGAATCCTGTGAAGTTCATGTAGAATTATCATATATTAATTGGTTGAACTCGTGATATGATTATCATCTATTTTGTAGGTCTCACAGAATACATTTTCATTTTGAAGTTCTGATTTTAATGACTTACAAACGATAGGTAACAGCCTATTTCTCTTCTATAATTGGGAAAGCAGTGAGATTTTGATTTCTACCTGAGATTACAAGCATTACCGCCATCTCTTGGAACATCAGAATTAAGCAAAAGTTGCAGAACATTTATTTGGAAAATGTCTGACAAAATATATATATTTAAGTTTCTAACTTGAATATCTTTTTAAATTCCGCTACATTTCGGGAGGAATTCGATTATCGCCGCTATGTCTCCCGAAGCCTCAAATTCCGCTGTAGTTGGGCACACTATACTCGCCGAACCTTAGCGTTGTCAGGTGGTGTGGGTTGGGATTGAGCCTAGCTGGGAATCAGCGTAAAGTTCTTAAATTGGACGTCGCGCTAGGATTCGTCCTTCCCCTTCAGGATAACAAACATAAGTTGTTAATGGAGAAAAATTCGCTCCGGCGCAGGGGATCGAACCCGGAACCCCCAGTTCTACGCACTGGACGCTCTGACCACTGAAATACTGTACGTCGACGCTCAATCACCAGCACGGATCGAACCTTTCTCCTTTGGCACTTAGTGGCCTTACTCCATTTTCGACATGTATATTGACACATAGGCCTACGTAGAGTGAGTCACGAGGATTTACCGTCCCTTACAGAGTTTATTTCCGACGACATTCTGAGCATAAAATGTCATATAAACATTATTCTTGAGTTTCAAGGGTAAAAGAATATTACAGATAAAGAATGAAACATTTCTTTAATTAGCTAATATTCTGAAGCTAGAAATGTGTTGTGAATTCCATAGCTGCTTCATAGAATTTTTTAACTATAAAATTACATTTTCTTACACACTATCACAACGATTGTTACAAATCACGTTACTCTTGCAAATTCTTTAAGCCTGTACATTAGGATGCATGATTAAACTGTAAAGAATCACGTTCCTGACGTTGTATGATTTGTAACAATTTTTGTGATAATAATAATAATAATAATAATAATAATAATAGTAATAATAATAATAATAATAATAATAGTAATAATAATAATAGTTTTATTTTCCCTGGCAGAGTCTCTTCCACTCAAACAGGATCAAATCACATACAGGAAAATACATTTTAGTATACAGTATTAACTTAAAAAAAAAAAGAATTAATACATATGAATATAATCTCACAACTAAAGGAATAGTAGAATTAGTATGGTCAGCACAGCACGTGTTACATTGAGGCAATGACAATTACGTAGATATAAGTACGTAAGAATGATGTAAGTTTTAGTTAAACACTGAAAAACAAAATCTGTACATAGGAATTAACAACACATTTTTAGCTTCAGAACACTAGCCAATT
The DNA here is from genome assembly GCF_040183065.1 of Periplaneta americana. Taxonomy (NCBI): domain Eukaryota; kingdom Metazoa; phylum Arthropoda; class Insecta; order Blattodea; family Blattidae; genus Periplaneta; species Periplaneta americana. The sequence continues at coordinate 34,621,672 of NC_091122.1, forward strand.
AAAGAAATGTTACTTCTGAATAGTCCATTCTCTATTTGTAATATTTTTTTACCTTTAAAATTAAAGAGAAAATGTATTTTATTAACAACTTCAAATTAATGTAAAGGCTGGTTCACAATAAACCGGGAACGGAAACGACAACGAGAACGGAAATAATGTTAAAATAAATGTGTTTAAATGTAAACATTCACAACAGTTAATTGTGAATGCTTACATTTAAATACATTTATTTTAACAATATTTCCGTTCTCGTTCTTGTTGTCGTTTCTGTTCCAGGTTTATTGTGAACCAGCCTTAACTCTGAAAATATTGAGATTAGGACACATGTTTATGTGACTTTTTTGCTCAGAATGTCTTCGGAAATAAGCTCCATAAGGCACGGTAAATCCTCGTGAATCATCCTGTATATTAAGTCAATTTCGGCGTAGCTCAATGGTTAGAGCGTCCTGTGGGTAGAACTGGGGGTCTCGGGTTCGCGTCCGAAACTTAAATATAAGTTCAATAACAATAATATCTTAGATTCCGTACGTATTTTAATTAGTTTTCAGTGATGTGGATTGTAGAGTTAATGACCCCGCGGCGACTGAAAGGTTACTCTGTGGGGATAACAACCGCGTTGGAAACACGAAAACTATCAATGGGATATTTATGACGCTGCATCGCGGCGTCCTCATTAGGGCCTTCCTGGCGCATGTGCCTCTGGCTCACGTGGCCACGCACGAGGAGAATCCTTGCCGACACAATAATGTCGGCGACGACGAGGTCTAATGTCGATAAAGGTCTACCACAGAGCGTGAGAGGCAGGAAACGACGTTCTGTTCTCACTGTTTCTAAACTGTGTGCCGCAGGCAAGTGGTGCACAGAATATTGGAATAACAACAATTCATAACAAGGTTATTTTTTTCCCCAAAATTTACCATTGTAATAATTAAGGTAACTAAATTAAATTCTGTACAATCCTACTTAATAATAATAATAATAATAATAATAATAATAATAATAATAATAATAATAATTTTTTTTTTATTTTAGTTTGTTATTTAACGACGCTGTATCAACAACTAGGTTATTTAGCGTCGATGAGATTGGTGATAGCGAGATGGTATTTGGCGAGATGAGGCCGAGGATTCGCCATAGATTACCTTGCATTCACATTACGGTTGGGGAAAACCTCGGAAAAAACCCAACCAGGTAGTCAGCCTAAGCGGGGATCGAACCCGCGCCCGAACGTAACTTCAGACCGGCAGGCAAGCGCCTTAACCGACTGAGCCACGCCGGTGGCAATAATAATAATAATAATAATAATAATAATAATAATAATACTTACTTACAAATGGCTTTTAAGGAACCCGTAGGTTCAGTGCCGCCCTCACATAAGCCCGCCAGCGGTCCCTATCCTGTGCAAGATTAATCCAGTCTCTATCATCATACCCCACCTCCCTCAAATCCATTTTAATATTATCCTCCCATCTACGTCTCGGCCTCCCTAAAGGTCTTTTTCCCTCCGGTCTCCCAACTAACACTCTATATGCATTTCTGGATTCGCCCATACGTGCTACATGCCCTGCCCACCTCAAACGTCTGGATTTAATGTTCCTAATTATGTTAGGTGAAGAATACAATGCGTGCAGTTCTGTGTTATGTAACTTTCTCCATTCTCCTGTAACTTCATCCCGCTTAGCCCCAAATATTTTCCTAAGCACCTTATTCTCAAACACCCTGAACCTATGTTCCTCTCTCAGAGTGAGAGTCCAAGTTTCACAACCATACAGAAGAACCGGTAATATAACTGTTTTATAAATTCTAACTTTCAGATTTTTGGACAGCAGACTGGATGATAAGAGCTTCTCAACCGAATAATAACACGCAATAATAATAATAATAATAATAATAATAATAATAATAATAACCTGTTACACAAGGTGAACAATAAGTATGGAATATTGTTAATAACGTCTTAAATTTTAATTTTACAAAAAAAAAAAAAAAAGTCTTGTACTCGTACAAAAACTGTTGGAGATAAACCATACGATATTGTGCCACTGTTCGAAAACAGTTATTCAGACATAAAGAGTGTGATAGTAAACTTTTTTGACACTCTATATTAAAATGTACATATTCCAAATCTCCATTAAATTTTACGTATGAATGCGTAGAAACTTTACCCTTTCTCCCGTCTATCTCTCAACTATTCACTAAACTTGTTTCGTGGACTTCAAATTTGAGACAAATAAGCATGTAAAATCATGTTGAGTAAGATATAAAACAGAACAAAACACTGTAACTATACTGTTTTCTGATGAAAGAGTGATGGAACGGAGAAAAATTCTCTCCGGCGCCGGGATTTGAACCCGGGTTTTCAGCTCTACGTGCTGATGCTTTATCCACTAAGCCACGCCGGATACAACCCCGACGCCGGTTAGAATCGTCTCGGATTAAGCTCCATCTCTTGGGTTCCCTCTAGTGGCCGCCCTCTACACTACGTCATAGATGTCTATGAACGCAGGACCGAAGTCCATACATGTGTTGAGGTGCACTCGAATGAGTGACTGGTTGGCCGGGATCCGACGGTATGGGCGCCGTCTTAAATCACAAAGTGATTTATTACGCATATCAGATTTATTTTGATGTACCGAAGTACATATGATATTTCCATGCAGATATTCTGCGTCATCAAATGATGAAAGAGTGATGGAACGGAGAAAAATTCTCTCCGGCGCCGGGATTTGAACCCGGATTTTCAGCTCTACGTGCTGATGCTTTATCCACTAAGCCAACCCGGAATTTTTCTCCGTTCCATCACTCTTTCATCATATGATGACGCAGAATATCTGCATGGAAATATCATATGTACTTCGGTACATCAAAATAAATATAGTGTTTTCGCTGTAAGAAAAATTCTAATGTAAACACAAGCACGTGGCTGTCATACCCGTGATTGGCTCCCAGTCGAAACACTCACATGACGCAGGAAAATATAGCCCGTATTTGGAAACTATCATCTTGTATTATTTGAAAATAAAAAATTGAATTCTAGTTGTTAAATACGATGAAACATATAACTTCACTCATATGTAAAACGCTATGTAAAAGAAAAGCTACTTTTATATTTTGTTATGTACTATGAACGCGGATGAATACCAACAGTAATACCGAGGTAGTCTGTTCCTGAAACAAGCTGGCGTCACTTGAGCTCGTAGTTCTTCACATAAGCACGTCGTACTGAAGTATGACTTCTGCATCCTCGGTGTATGTCGTTATTAATCATAAGAGTGGAAAACCTCTCAAAGGCGGAGAAAAACAAATAGTCTTAAATGTATATAATAAGTTATGTGAGTTTTAATTACAGTAATTATAAAGTAAATGTTTCCTAAGCAAACGAATGCATAGTAGTGAGGTTAGGCTTACTTGATGAGTAACGGGAAATGTTTAACATGAAACAGAATGTACAACAGTAGGCGGGAACACGTACTGAAAATCTATGGCGCCAAACAGCGGCCAATGAAGCCTCATTTCAGTCACGTGCTATTGTTTATATTAGGATTTTTCTTACAGCGAAAAGAATATAAACAAACTTTATCACAGATGCTTAAAATCAGAACCATTCACAGCCAAAACATATCCCAGTCTATCATGAATATAGTCCACTGCCTTCCTCACAGTTATATGACTATTCTGTTCCATCTCATATCTATAATGGACTGAAAAAAATGATATATTAAAAATAAATATTCTACAAAAGTAATATCTGAAGAACAAACATATTCTAGATACGAAAAGCAGTCTTTCTGACAATCGGCTTTAGAAAGTAATCAACGTCTGACAGCCCTTTACACTATGTGCACTAAAATACGCCATTTTCAATATTACATTATAATAAAGAATGAAGGCTTTCATTGCTCAAACATTATTTACACAAAATAAGTAGGCTATAGTATTATGAAATAATACAATGCACAACACTGTATAGGTCTCGCAAGCACGGAATACCGACGGAAGGAATGCGAATCAAACACTGCGATAAGGAAGAGCGAGCGACAGGAAAGGTCACGAGATAACTTGAATGACATTCAAGAGTACAATCGGAAGAGAAATGACATCGATAGAATCAGTCTTGCGTTGTGACAGTTACATTACGACTTTAGTTTGTTCCATTGCATGTGAATACGTGTCTTGTATCGCACGGTATTATTATTTCATTCGTAAACGTATATTGCGCGTTTAATTAACTTCGAATTTTTCTCTTGCTACGTTCTTTATTTCCACAGCAATGTCCTCATTTGTTCATCTTCTTGGAAGAGACAGTACTTCCATCGGCCCGCACCTATCCCCCCTCGGCGTGCCTACATACACACATCAAAACAGACAGCAACGCCACCATTGCTTTTCGGTAATCGTTTCTTGCGGGAGCTGTACATAAGTTTAATATTGTAAATATTGTTTGATCAATTTAGGCCTGCATTCTTTATTACAGTGTAAATAATAAAAATAGTGTTCTAATGTACATAGTGTAAATAATTTAAATTGTAAATATTAGTGTAATTGTTAAAGTGGCCCATGTATTACTCTGCCCACTTGACGAAACAAGAGTTGCATGATCTGTCAGTCAAGTACTTCGCTTGCTAATGCACGGGCGTCGTATACTTAAAAAGTGCAGCAATACTCGCAATCTTCTAGCCTCATTGGACAAAGTACGGTCCCTACTTACGAGACTCGTACACAGTAGGTATACCATGTGTATTTGAAGTCAAAGACAGGGGAATAGGTAAAAGAAGATAATACCTTTGTGATCAGACAAAACAAAACACGCGGAGGGTTTGTCCTTTGTCCACTGAACTTTCATAATCTTCCGGGTTTTCAATTCCTATTAAACTTCTTTCATAACAAAGTCTCAATCTATTCTACGGCTAAGCCTAGCTGCCTGAGTAGGCAACGAGATTTGTATCAAGCACGAAAGCGCAGGTCAAATTGTGTGCTGTGTCATAAGATTATGTGACACTTTGTGCTGACCTCTGTTCGTCACGTGACAGTGTCTGATATCACAGTTGGAAGAGATCGCACGTACAAATCGCCGCATTCCTGCTTAATCCTCAGTTTCTGGATCAGGAGATTATCTAAGCCGTAAAACTTGTATTTCCGAATCTAACCCGCAAAAGTATTTATATTCTTCTCGGGTCATTTACATACAAGTTGAATCATCAATATTGTGTTCTAGGAGTAGTCTATTTTTTTACAGTTCAGTGTCATATCTCACTAGTATTCGAATTCACTAGTAATTAACGTCGTTATGAAAAATAAAATATGATACCGATATTTCCATTTACACTCACTGTCTTCCTCTTCACATTATTCACTTTCTGCGTCTTCATTACTGTATCTCAATTCTAGCTATTTCATCCCCTATTCTAGCAACGATTATAGCAACTTCATCCCCGATTCTAGTATTTTCATCCCCACTTCTAGCAATTTCATCCCCACTTCTAGCAACTTCATCCCCATTTCTCGCAACTTCATCCCCACTTCTCGCAACTTCATCCTCATTTCTAGCAACTTCATTCCAACTTCTACCTTCAACCCAACCCTATCAGTTTGATGTTTGCATACCTATGCCTGCGAATGTCTATTTCTAACATCTTCAATCAGAATTTCTACCACCTTCATCTTCATTTCTACCAGTCTAATCTCTAATCAGTATACTAAGGTTCAACGTAAATCAATCACCTGACTGTTTCTCGATGTTGAATCCAGGCTTCGATCGTTATTTATCGATGCGTTGAACAGAGCTCTAGATTATCTGATTCAAACCGTGACTTTGTATTTCAAAACACGTTTCTTCAGAAATACAGAACAATGATAGCAGTAAATGGATAAATTGAAAGTATGAGAGATAAGTATAATAGGCTACATCAGTACTTTTTCATAATGGTCATTAAAGTCATCATTGTCGTGCACGTCATTATCACTCCATATTTGTCAACATCATTGAATACACGTCATCAATATCAATGCATAGTAGCCTCAACATCAGTGCATAATCGCCGTCAATATCATTGCATAATCGCGTCAAAATCACGCCATAGTCTTCGTTAATATCACTGCATAATCCCCGTCAACATCACTGCATAATCTCCGTCAACATCACTGCACAATCGCCGTCAACATCACTCCATAATCGCTGTCAACATCAATGCATAATCCTCGTCAACATAAATGCATAATCCCCGTCAACATAATTGCATAATCCCCGTCAACATCATTGCATAATCGCTGTCAACATCACTACATAATCCCCGTCAACATCATTTCATAATCCCCGCCAACATCATTTCATAATCCCCGTCAACATCATTTCATAATCCCCGTCAACATCATTGCATAATCGCTGTCAACATCACTACATAATCCCCGTCAACATCATTGCATAATCCCCGCCCACATCATTTCATAATCCCCGTCAACATCATTTCATAATCCCCGTCAACATCATTGCATAATCGCTGTCAACATCACTACATAATCCCCGCCAACATCATTTCATAATACCCGTCAACATCACTGCATAATCCCCGTCAACATCATTGCATAATCGCTGTCAACATCACTACATAATCCCCGTCAACATCATTGCATAATCCCCGTCAACATCACTACATAATCTCCGTCAACATCACTGCATAATTGCCGTAAGAGTACCGCAAAATCGCCGACATCAGTGCATAATCTCCGTCAACATCACTGCATAATCCCCGTCAACATCACTACATAATCTCCATCAACATCACTGCGTAATTGTCGTAAGAGTACCGCAAAATCGCCGAGATCAGTGCATAATCTCCGTCAACATCCTTGCATAATCCCCGTCAACATCATTGCATAATTCCCGTCAACATCATTTCATAATTCCCGTCAACATCACTACATAATCTCCGTCAACATCACTGCATAATTGCCGTAAGAGTACCGCAAAATCGCCGACATCAGTGCATAATCTCCGTCAACATTACTGCATAATTGCCGTGAACATCATTGTATAACCAGTCAGCATCCTTTCATAACTGGCGTCAACATTATAGCATAATCGCCATCAACATCATTGTACAATATCAGTGCATAATCGCCGGCATCATCGCTGTACAATCTCCGTTAACATCACTGTATAACCATAGTTAACATTAATGCATAATTGCCGCCAAAATCAGTGCATAATCGCCAAATTAGCCATAGTTATTCTCTTCATCTTCATTGTCCATTATCATAATCATTATGATCATCAATCATAGTTTTCGTCATCATTGTCGTCACCATTATCTTCACTATAATCGTTTTAATTATTCTTGTCTTCATCATTATGTTCACCAAACTCTTAGTCATTCATCATCATTTTTTTCGTCATCTTGGATACTATTATCTTCGTCACCATATCGTAATCCTCTTCTATGTTACGCACATTACCATCGCGTTCCTAATCATGTTTTTTATTAATCAATTTATTCCCCACTGACCTCGTTGACAGTATCCCATAATCATCACACACCTCCCGACTTAGGCCTATTAGTCTGCTTTCGCTTTACGATTGATTTAAAACTGGTCTGTTCAGCATTTCTTCAGCTTTACATATTTTTCTTATACATTAATAAAGTGTAGTTACCGTACATATGAGTTTCCATGTTCAATATCTGGATGTCATTCTATCTGAATTCTGTGATGAACCACACATTCTTTCTTCCACAGATACCAATGGGAGTCGAAACCGGTATTCAGACGCGGAAAAACAAACGTTCAGACTTTGCGGTATGCCATTCCACATGTTCCTGAGTTCCAGTCCTAGGCTTGGAGCAAACATTGCATCCAGCGAGCGGACTTGAGGAAGTGTATCAAAGACGAGAGATTTAACGCGTGTGACAGACGAGGAGAAATCTTATATTGCGATCCTGCGCAAGCGAAAGTTATAATTGCAACTGTGGGAGGGCGACGGCCAAGTTGGAAGGGTTAATGCAAGAGACTTGTACACAATCTGACGGAGATTCGTACTTTATGTTACGTGTCACCATTATTGCTGCATTGCTACAGGCACCCCGGGAGCCTCTGTGACCCCTCATGATGGTCACTATAGCAGCATTCCTTGGCTAGCTTATATAGGCAGGGCTAACCAAACGACGGTGTGCTTCAGACTAGTTATAATAGGGACGCCTATACCTTCATTTCTGCACATCTTTCTGTACAGTGTACATTCATCTCAATGTGAAACAACATGTAAACTCTTTCCTTTGGGGACTATGCTTGTGTCCTTACTAGTCTGTTAAGGAAGAGTTTTCATGTACAACCCAGATTCTATACCAGTATTCCGAACAACTTCCTCCTTTCATACGTATTCAACCATAACCATCCAATAAAATGAGTAATTAAAACGACTTTACCCTCTTTCTTGTAGTGAGAAAGGGAGAATAAATTAAGAAAGGTATATACAAAGAGAAAGATTAAGACAGACGTCCAGGATTAAGATAAATGGACGGACGGACATAGAGACGAAGATAGATAGATAGATAGATAGATAGATAGATAGATAGATAGATAGATAGATAGATAGATAGATAGATAGATAGATAGATAGATAGATAGGCAGGCAGGCAGGCAGGCAGGCAGGCAGGCAGGCAGACAGACAGACAGACAGACAGACAGACAGACAGACAGACAGATAGATAGTCCAGGATTAAGATAAATGGACGGACGGACAGAGAGACAAAGACAGACAGAGAGAGAGAGACAAAGCCAGCCTTCTTGTATAAAACAAGAACAGACAAATTACAATTGATTCTGGTTCACAATAAACCGGGAATGGAAACGACAACGATAACAAGAACGGAAATATTGTGAAAATAAATATATTTAATTGTGAGCATTCACAATAGTTAATTGTGTCTTTCATAGGGATTATTAGTAAAATTGCATCAGCTTCTTTTGTTTCTGGCTAAGTGGAAGAGAAGGCCTGATGGCCTTAACTTCGCCAGAATAAATAAATCATTATAATTATTATTATTACTTTATTAAAAAACAGGAAATATGACCCTGCTGCTTCATCTTACCTGTATCACAAGAGATGTTCAAAGTGGCATCCTTCTGCTTCATCTTACTTGTATGAAAAGACATGTTCAAAGTGTCATCCTTCTGCTTCATCTTACTTGTACCACAAGACATGTTCAAAGTGTCATCCTCCTGCTTCATCTTACTTGTATCACAAGACATGTTCAAAGTGTCATCCTTCTGCTTCATCTTACTTGTATCACAACAGATGTTCAAAGTGTCATCCTTCTGCTTCATCTTACTTGTATCAAAATACATGTTCAAAGTATCATCCTCCTCCTTCATCTTACTTGTATCACAAGACATGTTCAAAGTGTCATCCTTCTGCTTCATCTTACTTGTATCACAACAGATGTTCAAAGTGTCATCCTTCTGCTTCATCTTACTTGTATCAAAAGACATGTTCAAGTGTCATCCTCCTCCTTCATCTTACATGTATCACAAGACATGTTAAAAGTGTCATCCTTCTGATTCATCTTACTTGTATCAAAAGACATGTTCAAAGTGTCATCCTCCTCCTTCATCTTACTTGTATCACAAGACATGTTAAAAGTGTCATCCTTCTGCTTCATCTTACTTGTATCAAAAGACATGTTCAAAGTGTCATCCTTCTGCTTCATCTTACTTGTCTCACAAGAGATGTTCAAAGTGTCATCCTTCTGCTTCATCTTACTTGTATCACAACAGATGTTTAAAGTGTCATTCTTCTGCTTCATCTTACTTGTATCACAAGACATGTTCAAAGTGTCATCCTCCCGCTTCATCTTACTTGTCTCACAAGAGATGTTCAAAGTGTCATCCTCCTGCTTCATCTTACTTGTATCATAAGACATGTTCAAAGTGTCATCCTCCTGCTTCATCTTACCTGTATCACAAGACATGTTAAAAGTGTCATCCTCCCGCTTCATCTTACTTGTCTCACAAGAGATGTTCAAAGTGTCATCCTCCTGCTTCATCTTACTTGTACCACAAGACATGTTCAAAGTGTCATCCTCCTGCTTCATCTTACCTGTATCACAAGAGATGTTCAAAGTGTCATCCTCCTCCTTCATCTTACTTGTCTCACAAGAGATGTTCAAAGTGTCATCCTCCTGCTTCATCTTACTTGTATCACAACAGATGTTCAAAGTGTCATCCTTCTGCTTCATCTTACTTGTATCAAAATACATGTTCAAAGTGTCATCCTCCTGCGTCATCTTACTTGTATCACAAGACATGTTCAAAGTGTCATCCTTCTGCTTCATCTTACTTGTATCACAAGACATGTTAAAAGTGTCATCCTCCTGCTTCATCTTACTTGTCTCACAAGACATGTTCAAAGTGTCATCCTTCTGCTTCATCTTACTTGTATCAAAAGACATGTTCAAAGTGTCATCCTCCTGCTTCATCTTACTTGTATCACAAGGCATGTTCAAAGTGTCATCCTTCTGCTTCATCTTACTTGTATCACAAGATATGTTCAAAGTGTCATCCTTCTGCTTCATCTTACTTGTATCACAAGACATGTTCAAAGTGTCATCCTCCTGCTTCATCTTACTTGTATCACAAGACATGTTCAAAGTGTCATCCTTCTGCTTCATCTTACTTGTATCACAAGAGATGTTCAAAGTGTCATCCTCTTGCTTCAATTGTGAATATTTTTGATATCTTGAACATTTTTATGAAACATCGACTAATTTTTTTCTTGCGAAATGTTCGAAATTACTTGTCAGATATATTCTTCCACTTAAAACTACAAAAGATGACAAGAGATACGTAGAAAAAAATTATGGTATATTTAACGACGCTCACAACTGCCGAGGTTATATCAGCGTCGCCGGTGTTCCGGAATTTTGTTCCGCAAGAGTTTTTTACATGCCAGTAAATCTACTGACATGATCCTGTCGGATTTAAACATACTTAAGTGCCATTAACCTGGGCCGGGATCGAATCCGCAACCTCGAGCACAGAAGGCCAGCGATATACCGACTACGCTACCCAGGACCAGAGGGATAGGCCTACGTGGAATTTCTATGGCTGCATAGAACGTTTAAGTGGTTGGTGGTTACATGGTTGTATGGGTTTGGATGTTTGTAGGTTATGATGTGTATGAAATAATAATTTAGTAAAAATTTTGCATGTTGCATTAGTAAGAATAATTACTTTATTTGTATTCTCCATGCTATGTTGAGGGTTACATCAACCCGCTTACCGCTAAGGAGCACTAATAAGTTGCGGGTTGCATAAACGTGCCAAGAGTAAAGGCTGGTCCACAATAAACCGGGAACGGAAACGACAACGAGAACTAGAACGGAAATATTGTTAGAATAAATGTATTTAAATGTCAGCATCCACAATTAAATTTCACGTTCCCGTTCCCAAGTTCCGGCAAGCTTCTCGTTAATTGTGAATGCTCACATTTAAATACATTTATTTTAACAATATTTTCGTTCTTGTTCTCGCTGTCGTTTCCGTTCCCGGTTTATTGTGAACCAGCATTAAAGCCTATACTGCACTATCAAATTTCTGCACATTTAAGGAATAAAACTAAAATTATTTCAATAATTTATTATCATAATACAATGCTCTCTTAAAATGACAGAGCATATTGAGGATTAAATCAATGGCTTTCCCAAAATACGTTATGATATGTTTCAGATAAAACAATTTTTATCTCAAAAGGAAAACAAAATCGAGCAAAATGGCATTAAACACTTTAGTTTGAAATATCTCAAAGAATAACCCCCTGAAATTAATGACACTATTTACTGTATAGCTCCAGAGGCTACTTTCTTTTTGCAAAGAAACGATTAGGAGTTCTGCTCCAATTACACTGTAACTTACTACCAAATGCTAGGAATCACATTGTTCTTGCACTAAAAGGTCGGGCATATTTTTAACGTATGAAATAAACAATACATTAATTTCACCAATAAGTGAAGCCATCCTCTTTTTGCAGGGAGCCCTTCAATTTCAAGAATGTGAAACTTTCCCAATAAATGCTGGATATTTAAAGCAGGAAACGACTTCTGTATTGAAAATATACTGAAGCTTCAAATTGAGGCAGTAGCCGGAAAATGGGTCCATAGGTCTATAGGCCCTTTTTCGGGAGAATGTTTATTTCGATTCTCCGTTTTAAAATATACTTGCTTACGTAGTTTCGTTTCAATATCTTGTAAACAGAGGGCAGGGTAGCTATTTGAATGAACCCATGCACCCTTGCGTAGTTGTGGAACTCAGCAAACATCAGTGAAGATGATCCTCAAAGTGAATGTGAGTCCATCCAGGATTGCACTAAAGTGTAAACTGCATTCTGAAGATAAACTTTGAAGTGAATGTGAATCCATTCTAGATTAATACTAAATAACCTGTAGTCTGTATTCTGTACCCAACTGACATTCTTTATTTTTACGAATTCGGAACAATTTATGACGTAACTATGAGACATATGTAAGAAATATAATTTTAATAAAATGATTATGAACTTGTGAACATCTATAATGTGCGCTGTTGAATGCTGATGTTTAATTTCTGCTCAAATATAATCATACGTGCATCAACGTCGGTTAGTGTAACCATCGGTTAAAATTGTCACATAACCCCTGGTTAAGCATTTTTACGGTGGATCGACCTCGGTTACGACTTAAATAAGAAGTTAACCACAGTAATCTCTAACCGGCCATATTCGAGCGGTTAAAGGAGATAACCAGCGATTAGTAGAGCAAGAAAAGCAAAATGGCGGCCAGAGCCACAGGTGATTATTTCGAAGACGATTATTATTGTACAGTATTTGAATAACTTGGATAGAGATGATGAGAGCGTGAAGTTTCTTTAGTGGAAAGAGAGAATTATTATGAGGAATTAGGTGACAGAAAATTTCAGGAGGGATTTCGTGTATCAAAATCTACAAATGGATCACTTGAAATAACACAAGAACAATCATTTTTCTCCTACGGATCGGCTGCTTATATTACGATTCTATGTAACTGTTATTTTCTGTATTTTAAGAGGGAATATTTGAATACCGGCATCTCTTTCTCTATGTCATTTGCTGAACAAAGAGAGGTTATGAATGGATTTTAGGATAATGCACAGTTCCCTGGTGTAAATGGGGTCCAAGATCGTATACACATTCCTACTAATCTTCTGCATCCTTTTCCTTTATGGATATTCCATCCTTTTTATATAATACATTTATATCTAGTAATTAAGTCTATCGATACTTCAACCTCACATTGGAATATAATCATTTTTGCATTCAATTTTCCATTTTGTACGATTTTAACCTAACAGTACTGAAAAACAAAGAAATGGAACTCGCAAATATAGCAGCGCCTAAAGGCAAACAAATGGAACGCGAAAATGTAGGATACGTTCATTTCGATGTAGAACATAGTGAGCACAGTCGTTTTTAGACGTTGACTATTATCTTTGCAGCGGTATGGATGCTTTCCTTTAGTCATTTTGTAGAAACAGTGTACCATCATAGACTTTAATCTGGTTAAATGAGGTGTCAGCTAGCCATGTTTTAGTAATCGGTGATTATGAATGGTGCACAGAAATTACATTTTAGCCACGGCTACTGTTTAACCGTCGTTTCGTAATCTGTGATTACTGCGTTTTTAACCGATGTTGATGCACTTCGCCATGAAAGTATTTTAACAAAATAAAATTGTTTTCTGGAAAAAGGCCTATAAAATGTTCCATAAAATATATTTTATGCTCGACCATGCCGAAATGTAGTAATTATACACCTGGCAGTAGTCCTTTAATGCATGTCATTAAAGTACATCTACTCATTAAAGTACAGGTCTTCAGCCAATGATAACTCAGCTTACATGTGTTCAGCCAATGACAAGTCAGCTTTGTACCGTTATAAAACCGCAAGTATCGATTATTCTCGGATATGCAATCGAAAGAGAATTAGCGAAAAGTCACGGAGGCTGGAAATCCAATACTGTCGCAGAAGGTTATGTTCTGTTACTATAATAATTAGCGTTAATTGTAAATAATATTCAAATAAATTCAATTTGTCATCTCGTTTTTCAATGTCGAATTCAATAATCAAGGTTATAATATTATCAAGTTTAACGAGACTACGTCAAGGTCAATGACATTATTGTTCCTCGGAAAAAATCAATACTTTCGCGTCTGCGCACATCTCACAATTCACGACCTAGAACAAGGTCACTTCCGATCTTGTCAGATACAAATAAAATGTATACATCTGAATACCGGTAATTTCAAGTTAGAAATATGGTCGAGCATAAAAAGTCGTATGAAACTCGCCTATAATGGTAATTAAGAAGCTCGTATGAAAATTATGAAACTCGCTTGCGCTGGTTTCATAAATATCCATACTCGATTCTTAATTACTATCATTATAGGCTCGTTGCATAATGTACTATTATAACACTATTAAAGTCGGAATGCATTATTTAACAAAAACTTGTAAACAGATATTATTGTAACAGTATGCAAATTGTTATTTTGATAAAATTCTATTCAAATCGCAATTACATAAAAATAAATCTTTCAGTCATTGTTTTCTCGAAATATGACTTTTGCTTATGGGCCCTTTTTCCGGTTGCCGCCTCAATTCCAGAAGAGATATGTTTAAGTTGCTATTACTTTCAGGACCACAGTTACTGAGTTCGACACAAATGAGAGATATTTACACATATTCAATCGGGGATACTCATGGATCTCTTACGACCCTAATTCACCAGAGATGAGCTCGATTTAAATAAATAACGACCGAGGATGCTGTATGGGACACAGCGCATGGCTAACAGTGTTCGGTCCCGGCTGACAATTTTACACACCCCTCACCCGGTCTGGCAGCCGGTGCCAACACTCCGACTAAGGTCGCCGAGGCGAGACCAGGTTCAAATCTTGGCTCGGTCATGGGTGTGTGTCCGTCACATCATATCGTAGTACATCATCACACGTGGCAACCCGCACAACAGGTTTGTGCTTCTAATGTGCCAGGATGGTCCCGCGTCAGAGTTTTAAAATAGGCCACATTTACTCCTCAACGTCTCACTGTGATGGCAGGAATGTCGATTTTAAATCAGCCAATAGCAGAAGTAGGAACATATGTCTGCGTATGAAGCCGATAGTTCTGTATTTATGGGAAGACGTAACTCAAAATATAAGGTTTCAGAAAATCATTAATATTTTTTAATGTGTCGCACCTAGAACTATGAAATTTTGCGTACTGTTCTGTAAGTGTGTGGTGATTGTGATTTTTTTTAAGATTTTTATGCACCCATTTTAAAATTATTTTAGTTTTTCAAAATAAAATAAAAATCATGCATTACTACGCACGTATATCTTTTTGGAAACTAGTTAAGTAAACAGGTTACATCAGCTGCTTATCTATGCCGATGACGTGAATATGTTAGGAGAAAATCCACAAACGATTAGGGAAAACATGGGAATTTTACTTGAAGCAAGTAAAGAGATAGGTTTGGAAGTAAATCCCGAAAAAACAAAACAAAGTATATGATTATGTCTCGTGACCAGAATATTGTACGAAATGGAAATATAAAAATTGGAAATTTATCCTTTGAAGAGGTGGAAAAATTCAAATACCTGGGAGCAACAGTAACAAATATAAATGAGGAAATTAAACACAGAATAAATATGGGAAATGCCTGTTAATATTCGGTTGAGAAGCTTTTATCTTCCAGTCTGCTGTCAAAAAATCTGAAAGTTAGAATTTATAAAACAGTTATATTACTGGTTGTTCTGTATGGTTGTGAAACTTGGACTCTCACTTTGAGAGAGGAACATAATGCTTAGGAAAATATTTGGGATAAGAGGGATGAAGTTAGAGGAGAATGGAGAAAGTTACACAACACAGAAATTATTTATTTTTGAACATGGAATTTTTCTGCAGAAAATGAAAAAAATCAACAGAAATAACTAGCTTTTAGAAACGAATCGTCCCGCGCCGTGCCGTCGCGGTCTAAGGCATCCTGCCTAGGACTCGCGTTACGGAATGCGCGCTGGTTCGAGTCCTCATGGGGGAAGAAATTTTCTCATGAAATTTCGGCCATTGTATGGGACCGGTTTAAGGGTGTCTGAGAATACCGTTCTTAGGAAAATATTTGAGGCTAAGAGGGATGAAGTTACAGGAGAATGGAGAAAGTTATACAACGCAGAGCTGCACGCATTGTATACTTCACCTGACATAATTAGGAACATAAAATCCAGACGTTTGTGATGGGCAGGGCATGTAGCACGTATGGGCGAATCCAGAAATGCATATAGAGTGTTAATTAGAAGGCCGGAGGGAAAAAGACCTTTAGGGAGGCCGAGACGTAGATGGGAAGATAATATTAAAATGGATTTGAGGCAGGTGGGATATGATGGTAGAGACTTGATTAATCTTGCTCAGGATAGGGACCAATGGCGGGCTTATGTGAGGGCGGCAATGAACCTCCGGGTTCCTTAAAAGCCAGTAAGTAAGGATAGGACCGGTGCCCACGCAGCATCGTGATGCACTTGGGGAGCTACGATAGGTAGCGAAATCCGGTTGCGAATGCCAGCTATAACGGCTGGAGGCATCATCGTGCTAACCACACGATACCTCCATTCTGGTTGGATGATCGTCCACCTCTGCTTCAGCATGTGGGCGTGAGGCCAGCAGCCGGCTGGTCGGTCTAGACCCTTCACGGGCTGTAGCGCAACGGATTATTATTATTATTATTATTATTATTATTATTATTATTGTTGTTGTTGTTTAGAATCGAATCTAGAAATTTATAATACCTATTGAGATTATCCAGCATCGGTAAAATAATAAGCTGATGACCACGTGAATAATAGTACATTATGCAACAAGCCTATAATGAAGGTAATTAAGAAGCGAGTATGGATATTTATGAAACGAGCGCAAGCGAGCAATGTCCCGTATGTTGTGAGATGTGCGCAGACGCGAAAGTATTGATTTTTTCCGAGGAACAGATGTCCACATTGACCTTGCTAGGCCGTAAGAACCTACAGAGATAACATTGAAATAAAATTAGACATTGAAAAACGAGATGACAAATTGAATTTATTTGAATATTATTTACAATTAACGCTAATTATTATAGTAACAGAACATAACCTTCTGCGTCAGTATTGGATTTCCAGCCTCCGTGACTGTTCGCTAATTCTCTTTCGATTGCATATCCGAGAATAATCGATACTTGCGGTTTTATAACGGTAGAAAGCTGACCTGTCATTGGCTGAACAGTTGTAACCTGAGTCGTCATTGGCTGAAAGACCTGACCTTTAATGAGTAGGTGTACTTTAATGACATGCATTAAAGGTCTGCTACCAGGTGTATAATTACTACATTTCGGCATAGTCGAGCATAAAAAAAGTAAAATCAGTAAGTTGTGTCAACTTAAGGAATAGTGTCAAAGCATTAATGTGGACTATGTTTAAATTTCCGCACAGCAACCTCGGGGCGAGAGCCCAGGCTCCCGAATACGAAGTCGACACTGCTCGGCACCACAAGAAGAGCTTTCCCGTACATAACAAGATGATGGCACTTAATTACCATGATTATTGTGAAACATTTACAAGGTCTGTATCCTGTTTACTGATCTAATAACGAGCAGCTTCACGCCGCCCGCCCTCGTATTTCCACTTTTTAGTCTGCTTCCCGGAAGAAACTAGGGCTGTCACGTCTGCTCCATCTATAAACGGATGGTTCCTAGGCGATCTAATGCAGGGGTATACACTATCGCTATTACACCTGAAGTTTCTGTGTGGCAGAAATATAGTTACGTGACTCGACTCGCCGGTTTTGCTTCCAGATGTAAAAAAGTAGAACGACACAACTTTGCCACCAATGCCACTCAACGTTGTGCTGAATCTCTGATTTTTGTAGCAGCAACAGTTTGGGATCCCAGAAAGACCGAGAACGAGATGGGCGGACGAGACGAGGAAAACCGCTGGCAGCATGTGGACTAGGACTGCGAGGAATCGAGAAGGAAAGAGCTATCCTTCATTGGAGAAGCCATTGCTCTATATGGCATTTCAAGGTTGTTTTTGTTTTTCCTGTGCCTGTTCCTGTTGTTGTTTTTGTTGTTATTATTGTTGTTATTATTATTATTATTATTATTATTATTATTATTATTATTATTATTATTATATCTTCCTCTGTCTGTCAGCAATTTAACACAGACTCGCTGGGTTGTAACCCGAATAAGCATTCTCTTACATTCCAAGACAGATAACAACCCCTTCCTTTTTTTCTCACCATTTGTAAGTACAGCAGTGAGTGACACAATAGACACAATAGGTGCTGATCATCTACAGTGAAGCAAACTATGGAAATATAATTGGTGAATGAAAAACATTTTAGGGCCTAAAATTCCGCTCTCTAGTTATAAGCCAAAACTTCAACGACCTTACTTACTTACTTACAAATGGCTTTTAAGGAAACCGAAGGTTCATTGCCGCCCTCACATAAAGCCCGCCATCGGTCCCTATCCTGTGCAAGATTAATCCAGTCTCTATCATCATATCCCACCTCCCTCAAAACCATTTTAATATTATCCTCCCATCTACGTCTCGGCCTCCCTAAAGGTCTTTTTCCCTCCGGTCTCCCAACTAACACTCTATGTATGCATTTCTGTATTCGCCCATACGTGCTACATGCCCTGCCCATCTCAAACGTCTGGATTTAATGTTCCTAATTATGTCAGGTGAAGAATACAATGCGTGCAGTTCTGCGTTGTGTAACTTTCTCCATTCTCCTGTAACTTCATCCCGCTTAGCCCCAAATATTTTCCTAAGCACCTTATGCTCAAACATCCTTAACCTATGTTCCTCTCTCAGAGTGAGAGTCCAAGTTTCACAACCATACAGAACAACCGGTAATATAACTGTTTTATAAATTCTAACTTTCAGACTTCAACGACCTATAATTTCTAATTCAGATTCAGGTGCCTTTGTCGATTCACACTCGAAGGTACACTACGGCAGCATTTGGAGGTAGAAAAGATGTAAAAACGTCACTGCTAATCACCATCGACGCCCGTCTTTAATTTTTATTGTTTGAACACTGTCATAATGAATTGTCCTCTCTAATGCGGAAACATTATTGATTGACGCAAATCGATCCCTATCGGACCCAGTACGGCCGACATGATTTTAAATGCGTTAGATAAATAAATATAATTATATTCTGAATTCATTCTGTGCCTGAGAACGTAACATCTCGTGACGCAGAACTCTTGCTTCTGCACAATTTCCGTTTCCTATTTCTTACATGTTGATGGGCTCCACACTTTTTATACCCCATTGTTGGAATCATTAAACAGAGGAAGTGTCAATGGGCAGGGCATGTAGCACGCATGATACGAGACATGCATTCAGTATCCTGGCTCAACATTTAAGAAGAGGAGATGAATATGGAGAATGGTAAGATTGGTCTTCATCTTAAGCACTTTATCAGTAGCGACTCCAGAAACATGAAGTTCAATAGACTTCGTAAGGAATAAACAGTGAAGCCTGTGACGTTGTAGATAAAAGAAATTGCTACAGTATTAACAGTAGCAAAATAAATATTAGTACCAGAGGTAGTACTAGAAGCAGCAATAGTTTAGTCAACTGTCCGAAGACTGATTGGAACCTCGTGACACCAATAAGGCAACACTCATGAGTAGACTTCAGATTTTAGGTAAAAACCTATTTTAATCCTTAAAAGATAAGTTCATAAAAACTTGCAAGTACACGTTTCATATAAAACTATGCCTTAAATTGGTATTTAATAGCACCTAAAAATGCCTGTTTTGACGACAAAGCCTATTTTCACCTATTAAGTATGTTTTATCTCTAATGGGTCAAAACATCCATTCCAATTTAGAAAATTTGTATTTTAAATTCCAAATGTGTTCCTGATTCTGTTGAGAATAAAAGAAGAACAAGGAGAATATAATGAGAACAATTGGAATACAAGGAAAATCATGGGAATAAAAGTACGGGATAAACTGGAGCAAGTTCTGCAGAGAAATGTAGGACTGAAGGACATGCAATGCAACATTCCTGACAAAATTGAAATACGCTCTGTTACTTCAGTGGATGTGGAGCGTTCATTTTCAGCACACGAATTTGTGTTGAGTGACAGACGGCATTACTTCTTAGTTGAAAATTTAGAAAAAGTATTAGTCATTTATTGTGACGCTAATTATGAACATTAACGGACAAGGCTTGGTAAAAATTGATTATATTTGACTTGTTTGTGTACTGATTTTATATCTAAAACTTATTTTTAACGTTTATTTTATGTATAAGTAGTCAAGTATTTGCTGTTCTTGTCCTTCTAGTAGTAGTGGTGGTAACGGTGTATAAGCATTTAAAATTATTAAATTCTAAAAGTGAATTCCTTAAGATTTGGAACATGAGCCTATTTTCGATTCATTAGAGACTATTTCCTACATTTTTAAGCCTATTTTAGGCACCTAAAATTACATTTTAAGCACCTAAAAATCCGTACCCTACTCATGAGGCAACTTATTCACAAACGGCTTTTAGAGAACCCGGAGGTTCATTGCCGCCCTCACATAAGCCCGCCATCGGTCCCTATCCTGAGCAAGATTAATCCAGTCCCTACCATCATATCCCACCTTCCTCAAATCCATTTTTATATTATCCTCCCATCTACGTCTATATCTTCAAAAAGATCTTTTTCCCTCCGGTCTCCCATATAACATTCCATACGCATTTGTGAATTCACCCATACGTGCTACATGCCCTGCTCAACTCAAACGTTTAGATTTAATGTTCCTAATTATGTCATGAGAAAAATACAATGCGTGCAGTTCTGCGTTGTGTAACTTTCTTCATTCTCCTGGTACTTCATCCCTCTTGGCCCCAAATATTTTCCTAAACACCCTTAGTCTCTGTTTCAATCTCAAAGTGAGAGTCCAAGTTCACTACCATACTGAACAACAGGTAATATAACTGTTTTATAAATTCTAACTTTCAGCTTTTTTGATAGAATGGATGACAAAAGTTTCTCAACCGAATAATAGCAGCATTTCCCATATTTATTCTGCATTTAATTTCCTCTCGAGTGTGTTATTGCTGCTTCAAGATATTAAAATTTTTCCACCTTTTCGAACGATAAATATCCAATTTTTATAATATTTCCATTCCGTAATATGTTCTGGTCACGAGACATAATCATATACAGTACTTTGTCTTTTCGGGATTTACTTCCAAACCTATGTGGATTTTCTCCTAACATATTCACATCATCCGCATAAAGAAGCAGCTGATGTAGGGTGACCAGATTCACTTCGATTAAAAAGAGGACACAAAGCTTCAAAAAGGAGGACATTGTTCGAAAAAAGAGGACACAAAATATGTGGCCTACTTTGATTTAGGCTTAGGTATAATTTAGTCAACATACAGTACAGTACAGATTTAGGCGTATATCATACTTAAAAGTATGTTACGTGCGCTTTATGAAGCTGATGATGAGGTCTTCTACCAACAGGACGGGGCGCCACCAAACTACCACTTAGCCGTACGATCTTTCCTGGATGACAATCTGCAGGGACATTGGATTGGATGAAGTGGCCCCATTGAGTTCCCCCCAAGGTCGCCAGGTCTAGCCCCTATAGATTTTTACTAATGGGAAACTGTGGAAGATCAAGTCTATCGACGTAAACCGCGCTCGCTGGAGGACCTTCGCCAGGAGATTACAGCGGCATGTGCAGCGATCTCCATTGAAACATTAACCGACGTAGCTGCGTTGTGTCTGGCCGCCAACGGCGAACATTTTGAACATCTAAAGTAACCATGCGCTTAACTGAAGACAGTACAACATGTGTGATCAGTATTTGAATGTAAAACAAACACATAATAAATAGTTTTCGTTCCTTAAAGAGTGCATACATTTTTTTTTTTGGCGGATTCTGTATACAAGAATTATTCGTTTAATAGTACTTTGATTACAGCAATCAGCATTAAAAACAAAATTAAAATTAAATAAAAACAGGGTATACAGTGAAACTTGTGTAATTCGAACGTTTTTAATTCGAATTATTCTTTATTTCGAAGTTTTCCTTTGTCCCCTTGAATTTCCTATGGAAACAGTGCATAAATATCGTCTTTTATTCGAACATAATTTTGTTTAATTCGAAGAAAAAAATCCAGAACGGACATGAGTTTTACAGTGAAATGTGGCAAAGGCGGAACGAGCCAGTACTGTAACAAATTGACCTGACTATAGGGGTTGGAGGCTGGAACCGGGAATGCATTGTATCTCCTTTTCGAGTGGTCCCAGTGTGGGTTGACAACCCTTGGAGTGTCATTCACCTCGAAATTACAGTTACCGTACTCAGTTAAAACGGTCACTGTGCATTGCTTTTCACAAACTCCGAAACCCCGATCTTTCACTTCCGAGAGCTAAGAAGATTCATTCAGGGACACCAAAATGTGCATGGTTCTCTGTTTGATGCATTAAATAAACTGGAGGACTTTACAGTAACCCAGCAAATCAATAAAAAGAAGCAGACTAAAATCACATCCTACTTAACAAAGGCCTAGTAAGGTATGTTTTTTAACTACTGTATGTGTTGTGCATAAATGTTTACTAATTACTGTACCGTACTGTATTTATGTAATAGGCCTATCATTATACAGCACTATATTTTCTTGTATTATAATACCCTGTTGTCTTGAAATGTTATAGTAATACATAGTACATACAGTACACCAGTAGTTTGCCTTCTGTAGTACCATTTTTTAATTCGAATTTTTCCATAATTCGAATTTTTTCTTATGCCCTTCAGATTCGAATTACACAAGTTTCACTGTATTAGTAATTAATACAAGGGACAATGATTATTATAGCAGAAGACGGAAGTAGTTCCTGTGTGGGACCGAACGATGACCCCTAGCCAGTGGCCAGTCGTTAGTTCAAAGGATAAAAAAAAAAAGAGTTTTGTAGACAAGAGTTCTAATAAATAAATAAATCCGGTCGTTATAATAAAGAGACAAAAACTGCTTTATTCAAGGTCAGTTTGTGGCGACTGTTGCAATAAGACTACAGGTTGATTACCTCTCTTTTATTACGGCTGCAATTGTGCTCTGGAATATTGTCTTTCGTAATTGATACCAATTCAGTGCGGCCAATTTCGGCAACAGCATTTAATGGCACACAACTCCATCCTCAATCACACATAGTCAAAACATGGATACGAATTGAAATGGTAAAAACGCAATTGAACTTTTTAGTGGAAAAACTTGGACGGATGTTTATTATAATGCAAATTGCGGCTTAAAATTAATAAAAAAAAATAGTTCGATTCAAATTCACTTGTAATTAATAAAGACTATTACACTCTTACTACGTCATACTACTTTTGACCAATAAAACGGTACGAAAGGACGTATTTCAACCAATCATGGCTGCTTATCGCACAATTTTATCGCGTCCCTAGCATTTGTTTAATTTTATCGCGTCCCTAGCATTTGTTTCTTTGTTTGGCAACATTTGAAACTGCGCTGGTCTGGACGTCAAAAAAAATATATATAAAATTACAAACCACTCCAGTTGATGCACAGCACTTTTAAATATCACTCGCATTGGCATTCAAGAACAAGAATTAATAAAAATCACTGATCATACCTATGCATCTTCTGAAATCCGATTTACAAATAAATGAAGAGCACCATTCGGAAATCCTGAATAAGTTGAATACACCATGTAGGCCTAAATCAACGAGTTCCACTTCTATTACGCAATTAAATTGTGTTGGAATTAAAAATAATGCTTTTAATTTATTAAAATCTTATTTAAATGATATTGCTCAAGCTACTAAAATTGATAATGTATTAAGTGAATTTATTAAAATTAAAGTACGTGTTCCGCAAGGTACAGTCCTTGGACCGATTTTATTTTTAATATATATTAATGACCTTTTAATGCTAGACCTTAAAGAATATGAAGGTGATTTATATTCGTATGCTGATGATACTGTTTTACTTTTTAGTGGAAAAGCTTGGACTGGTGCTTATTATAATGCAAATTGCGGCTTAAAATTAATAAATAAATGGTTCCATTTAAATTCACTTGTAATTAATAAAGATAAAACAATAGCTATCCCATTTTCTTTAAATAATAAAGGTAATAAACCAATTTCATCTATACTGCAAATTAAAATGCACAATTTTGACTGTTCCGATATAAATTGCAATTGCTCAGTTATTAATGAAGTTAATGAGGTTAAATACTAAGGTATAATTATTGATAAGCATTTAAAATGGAATAAAAATATTCATTATATTTGTAATAAATTACGTAAAACATTATATTACCTAAACTGGGGTTACTTTGACCACAGAGGAAACTTTGACCATTTTTTCAGAAAATCATATTTAGGTTTCTACATGGTGCATTTGTTATAGATGGAGGTAAATTATCATAAAATCATTCTCATACCAAATTGACCTCCATTTATAACAAGTGCAGCATGTAGAAACCTAAATATGATTATCTGAAAAAATGGTCAAAGTTTCCTCTGTGGTCAAAGTAACCCCAGTTGACGGTACTTTGTTGTTCTAAGAAATATTTTTGTTTACGTATTATTTATTTAGCATTATTTCAATCCATATTTATCAATGGTATTATAGGACTGCGTTGAATGGGGAGAATCACTTAACACACGTGATCAAGAGTCAAGGTTGATGCAACTATAAGGAAAACACCTGCATGGCGCAATCAAATTGCGTAAGCCAGCGTTTCTCAAACTATGGTCCGCGGACCACCTGTGGTCCTCGAGGTTTGTCCTTGTGGTCCTTCAAAAAGATAGAAGAAAAATAAAATTCAAACGAATTGCGTATCACACTATAGCTGAAAATCTCAGAGTTTGTAAATGACATATGGCAATCGCCTTTACTTTTTCTTCCAGTACTGACATTTTATGAAATTTATTTACCCTACCCGTCTATCGCCTTCCCACTCTACTCTCAGCAACAAAAGAGGGATTTAAAGCACTATGAACGTGGTGTTTCTCGCCATCTTTTCCATGCACATCTGGCGCTTTGCTTGTAACCCAGCTAGGGACCACTCGAATTTATAACAGGGCCAAAGTACTGAACCTTTTCATGTATTTATGACTTTCTTAATAGTTTTGCCAACACCCAGTCTGCACATTGAAATGGTCACGTACTCCACGTCGTACACCAATAATAGAACACGCAAAATTGCATCTTTGCGGGCATGTTTCTGCATTAATTTTTTTTATTTCTGTTTTTGTAAATGACGACATACGAAATTTTCTTCTATTATTATTAACTTAATTAGTTAATACTAATATAAAATTAATTGAATTAAATTAATTTTAATTAATTATTTCTACATTAAAATGTAGCCTACGTATAGGCGAATCCAGAAATGCATATAGAGTGTTAATTGGGAGACCGGAGGGAAAAAGATCTTTAGGGAGGCCGAGACGTAGATGGGAGGACAATATTAAAATGGATTTGAGGGAGGTGGGGTATGATGATAGAGACTGGATTAATCTTGCACAGGATAGGGACCGATGGCGGGCTTATGTGAGGGCGGCAATGTACCTTCGGGTTCCTTAAAAGCCATTTGTAAGTAAGTAAATAAGTAAGTACATTAAAATGTAAGTATACTGGTATTAAACTAACTTATGCTACATAAATTATAAATTTGCTTTCGAAGGGAACAAGAATAAGGTGGTCCGCGGAACTGTTCTGACTTAAAAAAAGTGGTTTGAGAAACGCAGTCGTAAGCAATCTGCAGTAGGTTCCCGAATATGGACTACGACCACAACGTAAAAGAAAAAAAATCTGTTGACAGCAGAAAAGGGCAAAAAATACAACAAAAAGTATTGTATTTCCTTAAAAATGATCGATATACAATAAAAGATCGAAAAATGCAGAAAAATACGAAATAAAAGTAGGTTATATTTGTTCGTGTTGAAGTGAAACGAGCTTATATTGCATCGTGAATTGTCTGTGATGTCCCAGAAAAAAGATGACATTTCATCAACTTCTGAGCCCTAACCATAATTCATCCAGAATAATGCTCATAATGTGTTTTCCCTATTTCATGTAGGCTAATTACTTCCTGGACGCCCTTAAGACATTTTGACCCCAACCGATCAATAACACCCACACAGCTATTATTATCGCTGTTCTGGCCGCTGAGGCGTCTCAACTGACACTGGTAATTAATTCAGCTGATCCTTACAATAAAACCTCTTGTTTGCTCTCGCGGGTGACTGTGCGAGATTCACTGCGAATGTACCCGGAGGTCGCGTCAAAGTGGAAACGCCTTTTTTCAAGATTTTCATTCTCCTTTCATTCACCGTAATCTCCGAAAAAAATTACAGTATAATGCTTATGTATTCCTACTGAAGTGTTTTTTTACAGCCGTAGACCTGTGTGAAATACACTACACAATTAAACATATGGTACCCATTCATATACAGTAAAACCTCTATTATCCGTGGTAATGAAGGGGGTAAGCTGAACGGTTAATCGAAAAAATTGGGTAATCCATACCATAAAAGGTTTTCGCAAATTTAGTGAATAATGCTTACACTTCCGTAATTTTCTCTAGAGTCTGGTCCACCGTTGTGGCTGAGGGATTAGCAAGTCCGAACCCAGCGGTCTCCGGTTCAATACCCGGTCAGGACGAGATGCCTGAGTGAGGTTTCTTTCGGGGTTTTTCCCTCACTCCTATGGATGAAATCAGGTAACTTTATCAGGCGATTGCAACCCCACTCATCTTCGCCACTTCCTTTCCTCATCATCCCGTTTCTGATTTTTCAGATCACTCTACAGGCGGTCTCCCGAAGCTGCTGGCTCTCTCGACCGGCCTCCGTGGAATGTAGTTAAGCGACGTTGGATGTCTTCTGCAACGAGCACCCGAGGCGGACGTACTCGGGGGAGGAGTTTCGCCTCGGACAGACAGGGGGGTCTTGGGGGAAGTTGCCGAAGCAGGAATGTTATATGGATTTCTGTCGGCTGTAGGGACCGGTCGTTAAGGGAGTCATGTGGTTGGGGCGGTTCGCGTAGAGGATCTATGGCACGCAACTCATTCCATATCGAGGGTTAGCGCAACAGACCTCAACAGGTCGCAGTGCTGGGCTATCCGTGCCCCCCCCCTCAGTTAAATTTCATTCCATTCCTCTATAGCAGGGATGTCGAACAGCGCTCTCAAACTGTGAAACGATTAATACTGTTTCCTACCGTAACTGAGCTGAAACGACAGTCGGTCACCTCGCTGTAGCAGTGTTCTGTACGCAGTGCGTTTATCAACTATGGCGGCTGGTATGGATATGGAACGACGATTCAATAGTGAGTGGACAGATAAATATTTATTTATCTTAAAGGACGGAAAGACACATTGCTTAATATGTAGAAAAGAACTTGGATATATTAGCTATCATAATATTAAAAGGCATTTTAATTCTACAAGTCATGCTGAAGCTTATGGACCAGGAAAGTTATCCGGTTTCACTCGTGAAAAGGCTGTAGAAGAATTAAATATTTTTGAATCTGAAACAAAAACTTTGAACAAATTTCAAGTCACACTAAAAGTAATTAATTTCATACATCAAAACAGTTTACGTTACTGAACTTGAAGTTGCACTGCTACAACACATACACACAAAGTTGATATTTTAAACATGATATTAACAACATTATTATTACGATTTATTTCCGTCACTAACGAACAACATTCATGGAATGACCAAGTAGATACAACTCTGTTGTTGTTGTTGTTGTTATTATTATTATTATTATTATTATTATTATTATCATCATCATCATCATCATTATCATCATAATTCATCCTCGTGTAGGCTACATTCTTTGTTTATCAGAGTTCATCAAGTGCAAATCAAAACTGAGTTCCTAATCAATTGGTAAGATGTATAAAAGTTATCAAAGTACCAGCCGCCGCAGTTTCGCTTTTGTTTACGATCATTCGGCCGAACTGCCTGCTGCCTATGTTCAACCGTTGGACGGTAAGGGAGGAGTGAAGACTCTGCAGTTCACAGCTCGAGAGCGCTGTTCGACATCCCTGCTCTATAGTCTTGTATTGAACACGCTAGGTAGTGTGAATCAGAAGTTCACTGATTTAAGTCTGGTTGTCAACAACAGGTTTTTAAGGGGCAATGAAACTCCTTGTAATGATTGTCTGTAGAAAAATAGTAGATTTACATACTTTATACACGTAGCATTTCCAATTGTTTGGTTTCATATTTTCAAATCTTAATGTTACAATTTTGTGCTATACGCGTTTATTATTATTGTAGGAGACAGAAATTTGAGCGAGAAACAGTCAGTTATTGTCGGGTGACAGAAGGTATAAGATCGGTTAGCTAGAATGCCCAAGTTCAGTAAACCATTGAAAAGTAAACTTCATGCTTACGTTAGTGAATTTGGTGCCCATGTGTTTTCAACCGATGGAACAGCTTTGTTAGATTAGATTAGATTAGATTTATTTATTTAACCTGGTAGAGATAAGGCCGTCAGGCCTTCTCTGCCCCTCTACCAGGGGATTACAACTATAACATGAACAATAAGATTACAATTAATATTAAATTTACAATTACAATTACAATAAAAATTAAAGTACGACAAGAATACCTGATTAATGAAAGCTAGACATTTTATCATAGAAGTTAAGAACAAAGAATATTTTTGTATTTACTAAATTACAAATTAAACCTACAATAACAAAATTCTATAGTGATGAAATTACCGGATATTGAGATATTTTGTGGTAGATTAAAAGAACTATTTACAAGAAACCATGTCTGAACGAGTCTCAATTACTGACCAAGTGCCTAGTAAGTTTGAATTGAATTTTATTTCGACAGTCCCTGATGCTAGCAGGTAACGAATTCCAGAGTCTTGGCAGGGCTATTGTGAAAGAGGATGAGTATGAGGAGGTGCGATGGGATGGTATTGTTAGTATTGTTTCATGGCGAGAGCGTGTGTTCAGATTGTGGTGGGAAGAAAGGTAAGTGAAGCGAGACGACAGGTACGAAGGAATAGAAGAGTTCAAGATTTCGAAGAGAAAGAGAAGTGAATGTAAATTTCTTTTCCTATCTAGTTTAAGCCAACCTATTGCTTCCAGGGATGGGGTAATATGATCATATTTACGAACATTGCTTACAAAACGTACACACAAATTATGAGCACGTTGAAGTTTCATTTTGTTGTCGCTGGAAAGGTCAGTCAGTAAAATGTCAGCATAGTCAAAATGGGGAAATACAAGGGTCTGCACAAGGGACTTTTTTAAGCAAGAGGGAAGATGAACATTTATCCTTTTTAGCACATGAATAATAGAATATACTTTTCTGCAGGTTTCTGTGATTTGCATGTCCCAGTTGAGATTATTATCCATGTGAATGCCAAGATTTTTTACCGAAGAACTGAAAGGGATATGCACTGTACTTACTTTAACGGGGGAAATGCCGAGGTGCTTTACAGCGTCGGTTTGCCGTTTGTGTCCTAATATGATTGCTTGTGTCTTTCCAGGATTGATATTAAGATGGAATTTCTTTGTCCATGTCACAATCGAGTCAATGTCTTTGTTCAATTTATCTATAGCGTCATTTATTCGATCTAAGCGGGAAGAGATGTAGCATTGAAGGTCGTCAGCATACAAGTGATAGTTACAATGCCTTACATGAGATGTAATATCACTGACATATATCGTGAACAACAATGGTCCGAGTACCGAACCCTGTGGTATACCTGATGTTATGTTAAACCAGGAAGAGCTTCGATTCCCGGATACAACACATTGTTGTCTTTCCCGTAAGTAGGATTCGAACCAACTCACAGCAGTCTCTGACAAATGCAGATTTCTCAATTTATGGGTGAGCAGGTCGAAATTTACAGAGTTGAAAGCTTTGCTAAGGTCAAGAAGTGTTAGTATTGTTACTTTATTAGAGTCGATTGCTTCACGAATGTCTTCTGTCACTTTAAGTAGAGCAGTGCTTGTGTTGTGTCCAGCTCTGAAACCTGACTGATACTTGTCGAATAGTTTGTGTTCGTTCATGTAGTTAGTAATTTGTCTGTGTACGATTCTTTCCAGTGCTTTTGATATGGCTGGCAGGATACTGATTGGTCTATAGTCGTTCGGGTCGGTGGGAACTTTGACTTTTGGAAGAGGAAGAACGAAAGCTTGCTTCCATATTTTAGGGAAAGTTGAAGTGATTAAGGAACTATTGAATATGTGTGCAATTGTAGGTATTACTATGTCTTGTATTTTCTGTATGAGTAATATGCTAATGTTGTCTGGCCCTTGAGCTTTCGTCTTGATGCGTCGGATGGCTTTCATTACGTCAATAGGAGTGACGTCAGTAAAATAGAATTTGTCTCGAGTTGGGGGAGCTGAGTCAGGCAAAACTGTGTCTTGTTTCGTTGTGTTGTTTAAGGTCGGGTCCTTTACAAAGTGTTCGTTCAATCGGTCAAGTGGGATGGGTATGTCTGCTTGGTCACTACCCCTTCCAAGTCCAATGACCTTCAGATTTTTCCATAACTCGGAAGGGGTTGTGTTGGGCTCTATAAGTTTGTAGGAGTATTTGAGTTTAGCGTTTCTTATTAGTTGTTATGTAAGGTTTGTGAAAAGACAGTTAATGACGAAAAATAGTACATTATGCAACGAGCCTATAATGATAGTAATTAAGAAGTGAGTATGGATGTTTATGAAACGAGCGCAAGCGAGTTTCATAATTTTCATACGAGCTTCTTAATTACCATTATAGGCGAGTTTCATACGACTTTTTATGCTCGACCATATTTCTAACTTGATTTATTCAGATATACACATTTTATTTGTATCTGACAAGATCGGAAGTGACCTTGTTCTAGGTCGTGAATTGTGAGATGTGCGCAGACGCGAAAGTATTGATTTTTTCCGAGGAACAATAATGTCATTGACCTTGGTGTAATCCCGTTAAACTTGGTATAACCTTGATCATTGAATTCGGTGCCGGTACGAATTTTTCTCATATTTATCAGTAATATATATATATATATATATATATATATATATATATATACTGTTAGCAGTTTTCATTAAACTGATGTTGAATACGGCAACAAAGTCATTTAATATGCGCTCCTGCATACATATGACGTGCATCGTCTTAAATGCAGGTAGTAAAGCCGTAAAACAGCACTATGAGAGGGATTCGGCCGGCACCGTGGATCGTGTCCCGGCATGGCTCAGTTGGTAAAGAGCACTCAGCGCGCAAAGCTGAGAGGTCCTGGGTTCGATTCCCGGTGCCGGTACGAATTTTTCTCGTATTTATCAGTAATTAAATTCGACATTGAAAAACGAGATGACAAATTGAATTTATTTGAATATTATTTACAATTAACGCTCATTATTATAGTAACAATATAACCTTCTGCGACAGTATTGGATTTCCAGCCTCCGTGACTTTTCGCTAATTCTCTTACGATTGCATATCCGAGAATAATCGATACTTGCGGTTTTATAACGGTACAAAGCTGACTTGTCATTGGCTGAACATCTGTAAGCTGAGTTGTCATTGGCTGAAAACACCTGTACTTTATTGAGTAGGTGTATAATTACTACATTTCGGCATGGTCGAGCATAAAAGTATTTTATAAGTCAACATGTGTCAACTACAAAGTAAAAATGTGAGTTATATTGAAATAATTTAAATTTATTGCTAAAATATATCATGCCTTTTTAAAATTTATAATGCCTTTTTCAAAATTTATTGTGCCTTTTTTTTACGTTTTTATTATTTTTTTTGCCTGCCTATTTTAACTGTTATAAATGCCTAAACATCCGGTCTCTAATAATAATAATAATAATAATAATAATAATAATAATAATAATAATAATCATAATTTATTTTGCATACACCAATCACAGTCTTTTGTTATTTCTTATATATTTACAATGCAGTTTAGGAGGTAGGAAGGTAATATATATATATATATATATATATATATATATATATATATATATATATATTGGGGATACGCTAATAAAAAACGTTTTAATACCACTGGTATAGATTATAAATATCTCTCGAATGCGGGCCTCCCTGCTCATGGGATCGGCATGACGCAGGGCTACCACTGAGACATCACAGGACAATCACAACACAACGGACAAACACCCAGTCCTGTGGACGGAAGAAAAATTTCTTCCGTTGCCCATGCCGGGACTCGAAACTCTAACGGCTTGGTTGGCTATCCACGGCGGACTGCAATGTATCTGCAGTTCATAATATAATAAGAAACTGTCAAAGTCACGAGTCTACCTGCATTTCTGTTCCTCAGAGAACACCTAATCCTTGTTTGCTAGAGTCAAAACGGTTCAACACGCCGGACGTTGACCTAGTATTCTGGTCGGCAGTGCAACGCGGTGCATACGCCGGGTGTCGGAGTTTGAAGAAGCGCTTTATCGGGCGAGAGACGAGAAGAGGTTGACATCCTGCAGGTACGGACTCCATGTATAAATTAGCCAAACTTTTTAATGAACTTGGCAGATCTTCAACCCTGTTTCCGTCTGCACACCCACCTCCTGTCTGGCCCGGTTACAAACGAGACTTACGCTTTAATTAGTGCAGCCAATCGACGCGATTGCGTTCTGCGGAGTATCCAGAGGAATTAGAATTCCGTTCACTGGAGTCAAAGGCTCGGCCGATGCCGGGAAATTAGGAATGTGTCCTCGTGCACGGGCTTGCCGACAGAGGACGCAGATTGAATGCACTTAAAATAAAGTAGCCTACTCAGAACAAAGCGTTACGCAACGCCAGCTTCTCAAATTGTAGCGCTGGTACCAAACTTCATAGCCAACTTCATTAATCTTTCCAATGCAGCCTAGACAAGCAGGCGGTCCAAGTTCGGGTCCCGGTCAGGCCTCGAATTTTTATCGAAAAATTCATAGTGAGATTTGCAGTTGGTTTTTCTGGGAGTTGTCCCGTTTCCACAATAGTTACCGACATCATTCTATCATCTTTACAATCCAATATATTTATCTGACCATCGTACGACAGTGTGCGGAAAATGCTGGTGCAGGGGCATGTGAAGTTGTCTACAGACACCATGGATACACAGTGTGCCTTAGCAGAGTCGACCTGTGGGGGTGAGGATGCGCCTACGGTTGCTATGGTAACAACAGACTAAAGTTACTACTGTAGAAACGCCGGTCGATTTCGCGGTAGCTGTGCAAAAGTCATAAATAAAACCCGGATTTCTAAGCAAAATGCATATTCTTTTCCACACTTTTAAAGGTAAGCAGAAAGGCTATACTTCGTAAAACACATCTAGATAAGCAGTTTTAACTATGTTTGTTAGTGCTTATAAATGCTTATTTCGCAGCAAAACGTTTCTGCTTACTTATTTTAAGATCTTTAATTAAAACAGTATATTTTACCCAGAACTGTAATTTTCAAAGTACATATTTCACTCCTAGCCGTCAGTTATCATTGATCCCCCCCCTTTTTTACTGGCTAATAAAAAATTAACTTAAGTCGAATGCGTAACAAAGCAATGCTAGGATATGACCCAGGATGTTGTGAAATAATACTGCGTAGTTCTGATTAGGAGAAAACCTTGGGATTCCCCGTCAAACTTTTGCGACTAGGCAGGTCAATCGATTATCGCACTTTTCGCGTTATCGGAATGATGTCATGTGCATGGATGTGAATCCCTGAGTTCCAAGCTGCAGTGTGCAAGTTGTGCAACACGCGTTGGTTCAATAAGATGTGGTGATTGCTCGCTGTTGTAGTTAAGGAATGCCACCCACAAAAACCTCTCAATCAGCATTCTTACGCAAATGCGTAGATGAGTTTGGAAGTAATGTTTTCAATGAGGATGGCAGTGTCTTATTTTGTTTCGTGTGTGAAAAGAGTGTTTCTGCGAAGAAAAAATATTACATTATGCAGCATATCAATACAACACGGCATAAGAAGAGGTTTAAGAATAAATCTAAGTTAAATCAGCAACTGATTAAAAGTAATGTGGGTGAACAATCGAGTTCTAGTGGTACATTTTTCAAAGACTTATGTTTAGCATTCCGTTGTGGAAATTGAATAATGTGCAGCTTCTGGTATTTTTAGAAAAATACACAAACGAAAGGGTGCCGGACGAATCTACATTGCGCAAAAACTATAAGGCCACAGTGTTTTCAAGAAGTAATTTGTAATATTCGGGATAAACTGAAGCACGAAAACATATGGATTTCTATTGTTGAAACCACAGTGCTGCATTTGGTGCTATGAAAGCAGGCAGTAGTTCATTTCTTCTTAATATACAAATACTTGACGGAATAAATCATTCCACAGTTGCAAAATTTTTCAACGACTAGTTACTTTTCTTGTGGCCAGAAGGGGTTCGGTATGACAATGTAATGTTATTTCTCAGTGATGCTGATCCATATAGGCCTATTGTTAAAGCGGGAGCTGGATTAAAAGTTCTTTACCCAAATTAGTTCACTTGACGTACCTTGCTCACGGTTAACATCGTGTCGCTGAAACTGTTAGAAGCCAGTATAAAGACGTGGATCTTCTTGTTTCCAGCGTGAAGAAAGTGTTTATAAAGTCACCGATTAAAATTTAAAAATTTCGTGAACTCCTTCCAAATTTGTCTTTACCTCCTCAGCCAGTCTTAACTCGATGGGGTACGTGGTTACAGGCTGTGTCATACTATGCGGAACATTTCAGTGAAGTGAAAAATGTTTTGAATTCTCTAAATGCAGAAGATGCAGTCACAATTGCCACAGCCCCCGAATATTTTGCTAAAAACGGCATCCAAGAAAATATTCAGTACATTCAAAACCGTTTCTCCAAAATACCCTAAATTTTAAAGCAGTTGGAAGCTCGAAATAATTCCTTGGAACATTCACTTTCGCTGATAGACGAAATTTATGTAACATTATCTTAGAAACACGTGGGGTTGCGAAAATTAGTTCGACAAACTCAATCAGGTATTACAGAAAAATTCCGGTTACGAAACACTGTGTCGAATTTCTGAAAATCTTTCTGGTGAAGAAAACCTGTGGTGCTTTACACATGCGCCTGTGACGTCTGCGACGTTGAAAGAACATTTTCACTTTACAAATCATTCTTCACTGACAGACGCAGGAGCTTCACACAGGAAAATCTCAGGATGGCCTTCCTTGTATACTGCAACAGCCTTCAATAAAGTAAGTTCTACGAAACAAATAAGTTATCATATTTCCGTGTATTTCTTTTTGCTTATATTGGTGCTTATTTTACTGTTTCCGTGTATTCGTTTTTGCTTATTTTTGTGCTTATTTGCTTGCTTATTTTACTGTTTGATTGTGCTTAGTTATCCGGGCTTTAGTCATAAACATTTTTCTTTTAATTTCAATACTTGAATATTTTTTTATAAAAGACGAGGTATATTTCGTGGTCATTGACATATTTCGCACCATGATTCAAATTTCGCGAGTTTGCTTTGATTAATTGATATTTCAAGTATCTAGGAGGATAAATGTGACAAAGAAAGTAATTGTGGAAAATTTCGTGCGTTACCAAAAATACAGTCCATAGTAATAGCTTGGACTTGTTCCGTTTTACCTGTCCGTTTTGTCGGAAGAAGTGAAACGTCAGGTAAGACGTAAGTGTAGACTGGGACTAGCCAGCAGCCTAAAATTCCTAGGGTTGTTCAGTAAATGAACTTGGAGAAAGATCGAGCGTGTAACGTTAAGTTATGCATTTCGACGGAATTCGGAAACAATTAAACAAGATTACGGCATATAAACTTAAAACAGAAATTTACAAGGAACACCGCGGCCTATTCAATAAGACTGTTGTGAGCGCGGATATGGGTCAAAGTTCGGACATCAAAAGACGAGGGAAGAGAAAAAAAGAATGTGGTAATTAGACGCACAGAGTTTTCCTGGCCAGCACGATCTCATATCTTGATACACGCCGCTTCGTTTGGAAAATAGAATAAAAAAAGCAGAGCACTTAAATTATGCAGAGTAGTGATGAGAGCACTCCCTCGTGTAACATGTAGTCAAGCGTGTCGAGGATGCGCACAGTGGGCGGGAGTAACAAGCCCATGTCAAACGATGCTGACTCTCGCAATCAAAACACCGGGTCTCGTGTACGGAAGAAGCACAATGGAAGGAGTCATTGTTAGCTTCTCAACACTTCTTGAATTAATACGACAATTAAGGGTCAATTCAGAAAATGAATTACAGACTGCAGTAGGCCCAACATGAACTACGGTCGATTACAATTTAAACATACAGGGACATCATTTTATTTTTACTTGCATTTTTATTGTACCTGCATTTCTCAATGTACTTCACTCCCACCCCTTCACTAATGTCCTTGCTCCCGTCGGACACACAAACTTACGGCCGCTGTTGCATTCGAAGTCTTCAAGCAGTGAAGTAAACACTGCAGTGTATAGTGTGTTTCAGAAATATGATTGCGTTTTCTATAGAAGAAATAACCTATATTAATAATATCGTACTAAAAAATTATATTCAAGAAACGATAAATTCAATTTCAGAGAATATGCTTCAAAATGTTTTTAATAATATGCATACTGAATTGAAGCCTGCATTGTAATGAACGGCAACCATTTTCAGCAACTTGTTTAAAAATTCAGATTAGCTTTTTTTGAATTGAGGTGGCTAGAAGCAAAGTGACATTTGTAATAACATGAGTTAAGTGCATCCAGTGTAAGCAAAAGTATCTAAAATTTTAGTGGCAAAGGGATATTTTAACCGCATCACACATTAAAATTTAAATAAAAATTTCACCGATTTTACGAAAGCTTAAATATTTAAACCCCATTTTCTCAAAAGTAACTTAAGTGCACTTACAGCCCTTTACTTATGACCCACTCAATTTAAATGCTCTCTCTATATTGTATGTTAACACCAATAATTAATATGCTAAGTAAAGTAGACATTACATAACGAACATAGACGCCTGAAAAGTTCAGTTTTTGAAAAAAAAATGTTACTACTCTACTGCATTTTGATAAATTCCGTAAAAGTGATGATCAAACTGAAAATCGTAATATCGTATTTCCCTACAACATAAATGGATACACTACTTTTCTCTCCTTCTATACCTAGTAAAATAATTTGTTTACATATTGCACTAGTAACATCAAACTCCTGTAATGGAAGGGGGCAACAGAGTTTCCGAGTATAGCCAGGTTAATGTTAAAAATGTTGGTAAAAATAAAGTGATGTCCCTGTATCTATTTTATATCATCTTCTTCGTGACTATAATATTTTGTCTATGGACATGTAATCTTTAACTTATCATAAGTAACAGAGGCTGAGTCTTACCATTACAAGTAGACAACGTTACTCAAGCGCGAATGGTTGTGTTGTTCTGGGCTGCTAAAAAGCAGAGATCCCCGTGAACCAAGTTGCATTATAAGGGTATACAGATTCAAAAGTCTATATACAGAGTAGAAGTGGTGTAACTATGAACATTAAAGGAGACAATAGAATACATTAATAGTACATTATGCAACGAGCCTATAATGGTAGTAATTAAGAGCGTCTTAATCACCATTATAGGCAAGTTTCATACGACTTTTTATGCTCGACCATATTTCTAACTTGAAATTATTCATAAGTATTCATGTTATGGTTGTGTAAGTGAGGAGCGGAACTGACCTGAATTGTGAGATGTGCGCAGACGCGAAAGTATTGATTTTTTTCCGAGGCACGAATGTCATTAACCTTGATATAATCTAGAGAATAACATGAACATTAGTCTTGATATAACCTGGAAATTGATTTAGAATTGAAAAACGAGATGACAAATGAAGGGTACACGGGAATAACGATCAAGGTCCATTTTAGAAAAAGTTTAAGCACTTAATACTTTGTTATGTGTGTATTTAATAGAAATTGACGTAATGGAATGTCAGGAACGATTATTTCTTATTACTAGCTAAACCACATGATAGTACTTCTTTTCCACTATAAGATAGCATTATTAACTCAATATCTATTTTTGATGGACCTTGATCGTTTTTCCCGTGTACCCTTCAAATTGAATTTATTTGAATATTATTTACAATTAACGCTAATTATTATAGTAACAGAACATAACCTTCTGCGACAGTATTGGATTTCCAGCCTCCGTGACATTTCGGTAATTGTCTTTCGATTGCATATCCGAGAATAATCGATACTTGCGTTTTTATAATGGTACAATGGTGATTTCTCATTGGCTGAACAACTGAATTATAATGAATAGGTCTACTTTAATGAGGTGCATTAAAGGGCTACTACCAGGTGTATAATTACTACATTTCGGCATGGTCGAGCATAAAATAAATTAAAAATCCATTATGCGTTTTGTAATAAAGAACATTGTTAATTACAAAACTAGGCTGAAAGTCTCCTTAGTTTGGCAACAGCGCATCGCCGGCTCATCTACGAATACACAAACGAATTCAGGCCTGAATAGCAGCATTCCGTCTCTTAGTTACTGCAGTAGGGTTGCCAGATTTCCTAAAGACAGGAAATAACGATAACTGTTATTGTTTTTTTATTTAATATGCAAGATAATCGTCCATATGATTTAAAAAACTGCAAAGGATAAATCATTCCTTACCAGTTTCTCTAATGATAAGAGTAAAAATCAGAATCGTACGAATAGTACTCATCTAGTAAAATAGTGTTAACATTTAGAGGATTTTTTTTTAGAAAAGTATTCATTTGGGACTAATATGGTATCATAAATTTTTTGCTGTAGGCTACTCTACGAATGGAATAAGCTGTTAAAATCTGCACTATTACTTCCACTCTGTATAATTTACAACGATAAGAGTAATTCATTAACCAACTCGACAGTTAGTGAGCTAGGTTTTAGACGAAGAAGAGCTGCATTAATATGCAGTTGCAGCTTTTGCTGCTCTGCAAATCGTCCGACGGAAATAAGATGATAAGTCTTCACAGTGAACTGACAAATGATCCAAGATATCTTATTAATATTAATTCAATTAAAGCAACAAGCGATGTTCATAGTACAAGGCTGCTTCTGTGACGCAACGAGATCATTTTTACATCGTTCAGAGTGCGAAATGTAAAAATGTGTCTGCGTTCCTAAATATATCTCTCGGGAAAGATGAAAAAACACAACGTGGAATGCTCAAGGGACCGCTTCTCTATGCAGTACTTGCTCATGTATTACGTGCACTCCACACATTATAGGACCGCTAGATCAGTTAGGATGAGATTAATGTGGAGTATGGACTTTTATCTGGAAGTTATTCTGAGCTCGAGAAGCATCAGGAGTCAAGACCATTCTGAAAGCGTTGATACGTTTTAAAGTATGCTCTACATAAAATATAACTGCCATTTCATCCAGAAGAGAATGTGGAAACCTATTGTAGTCCGGGTCAGCTTACTTAATACCCTAAAGGTGAAACCTAACCATTTTCCCCTATTACTACATATGCTAGTGGAATATAGTGATTTTCTAGCTCTCAAGTTGAATTTTCTTTTGTGCGAGATCGTGCGTATTCGCTTGCTTTCCGCATAAAACCAATACGCGGTAAGTGTGAAATACCACATTCAGTATTCCCGACGTAACACACATAACAATTTCCCTATTCTTACCGCTTAAGCGTCATATTAATTTCACTGCTTTAGGCTTTTAACGTAAGTATTATTTTTAAAGACGTTCAATATAGTAATAATTATAAACTGGAAACTTACCACTGCAATTTCACCTAAATTGCACTGTTAATTATTGTTTTTAAATATTTGCAAAAATTAAGTAAATTCTACAACACCACAAAAGTTACTCCATTTGTAATGCAAGTAACATTAAGGAAGCCGTGAAAAAATCAACAAGATTTCAGACTCATCATAGACTGGGGGAAAAAAAAAGACAGACGTATATCACGGCCTGCTGCAGTATAGTAAACACAGAAAACATTTTATAGGGACAATGTTGAAGATAGATATATTTGTTTTCCAAAGTTGCCGTCATTGAACAAAGACCAAGATGGAGATTTCATTGCAACTAATTAGAAATTCCTCTTTCAGGTATGTAATAAACGATCTTCGCACAAAATAATGTACGATACACGAGCGGTATGTTTGTTTTCATGTTCTCGGAAATTAAAAAACTCAACTACGTTTCGCTTTTTCAATCTTTTCCTCGAACATGAAAACGTCAACATACCGCTCTTGTAACGCATATTACTATTACCAACTTCGTTTCGAATTTCGGGTACTGACAAATACTACAACTGGCAGTTATTTTCTAACCGTTATGTTGGCAATAACTTCGCTCTGCAGAAAAGTAAACTGATAAAAATGCAAGTACATAGGCTTGTGAATTAATAATTAATCAGTAATACCGGTATTAATATTAATAGCAATACACAATTCAGTTCTGTTGCGTTGTGATTCCAATTCAACTCTATATTCAGGTAAGTGTAACTAAATAAGAAATAACTTATAGACCTGCATGTAAATATATTTGACATTTTTAATTAAATTCTTTCGTGTTTAGATTTTTATTAATATGTCCTAGATAGGAAATAGCATGGTAGCGACTATACATTTTAAAGTGGTGTTCTGTTTTCGGAATTCGTACTAATCATTTCACGTGATCAAACTATATTTTTAGGTTAGGTCTCGTGAATCGTAAACCGTTTAGTTAAAGCAATGAATTTCATGTTCCCAGACAAAATAAATTTTAATATTAGATCATACTAATCCTGATTACCAACATAATATGCCAGAAGTCCAGGAGGAAAATACAGTATTATTCATAATTTATTGAACCATTTAGAAAACACCTCGCAACACAAAGATGAGATTCTTTCGTGTTTAGATTTTTATTAAGATGTCCAAGAGAGGAAATAGCATGGTAGCGACTTCAAGAAAGAAGTGCTTGTAAGTATTTTAAGTAAGCTACGCATTTTAAAGTGTTGTTCTGTTTTCGGAATTCGTACTAATCATTTCACGTGATCAAACTACATTTTTAGGTTAGGTCTATAAACTGTTTAGTTAAAGCAATGAATTTCATGTTCCCAGACAAAATAAATTTTAATATTAGATCATACTAATCCTAATCACCAACATAATATGCGAGAAGTCTAGGAGGAAAATACGAGTATACTATTTCATAATTTATTGAACCATTTAGAAAATATCTCGCAACATAAAGATGAGGTGTGGTAAATCAGTAAGACATTGTTATTGTTAATGAATATATTATTATTATTATTATTATTATTATTATTATTATTATTATAGTACGTAGAATTGTGATTTTTTCCTCTTTCGTGATAACTGCTATTAGTTGGCAACACTGAAGAGAAGGCCAAAAAGGAACTTTCAGGAACTACACTGTGATCCTGACTATAGTAAATCTATATGTTGGATGTATCACAAGAGCTATCATCCAGTTCTATCACGCCCTTCCCTGTCTTTCCTGATGATGGAGCGCATACAATGTATTACAGTCAGTGCCAGCGTTTTTGGCGCGTGTCCTTGAGTAAAAAGTCAGTCAGTGAGCACTTGTTGCCAGTGCAGCTGAGAACGGTAGCATCCAACACGACACGACAGCAATCTGCCAATCATAGTTGTCAATCTTATTGCCCACTATGCGTTTCTGGGGTGTGTCCAGTCAGTGTCATTTGTTGAGAGTGATACTACCACCTAAACAGATGTGACGGCAGCAATCTGCCAATCACAGTTGTCAGCTTTCTCGCCCACATAGGCCTACTGTGGCAAAGGTAAGATACTCGCTCTCAACGTTCCCATTACTTATTTCACGCGCCAGAAACGGTGGCTTTGGTTATATCTCCAACGATACAGAATGTAACAAGAAGGTATGTGAAAACTTCAGTATCTTGGTTGAGATTTTTTCCGGGATTTTCCCTCAACCCATTAAGAGCGAATGCTAGGTAACTTGCGGCGCTGGACCCTGGACTCATTTCGCTGGTATAATCACCTTCATATCATTCAGACGCTAGATAACCATAGCAGTTTTTAAGACGTTGTAAAATAAATCACTAAAAAACTTCAGGTACACATTCCTCACACGTAGAGAAAGACAATATGTTGTGTGAAATTGGTCCGGAAACGCTTTATTTACTTTATAGAGCTCTTTTTCTACAACTCTGCTTACATTATATTACTGGTCGTCAGCACTCGCTGAAATGGGTAAAAGGTAGGGAGTGTATCGGAATATGCACCGTCGCGTCGTGCAGAAGGGAGAGGTAGAAAGTATACCCGCCAGCAGCAACGAAAGCACGGTAGTGCAGCTCTTATCCGCAGGTAAGAGAAGCTAGCCCCAGGGTGCACTGTGCTGATGACCGCTGCATTATAATATGATGAGTAAACTAGTTAGTGTAGAATCCAATAATAGCTATCGTGTAATAAAAACCTCACACCAGAACAATCTGATTACATGTACTGTAGATGCTCTTGTTTCCCTCTGGTTACAATGTAATTACTAGGGTCCTGATTTGGTTACTTTGAGTACAAGTTAGGTGTACATGGAAAATAATTGCTTCGCTCTGCAAGTCAGACCTGTTCAAAGCTGTAAGATTCTGTCTCTCCGTTCCTTTCGTGTGTTTAGAGAAATGTTGATATATTGCTCTTGTTGACAGCAAATATTTGTAACATGAGAATGAAGATTTCATCTATTCAACTTTGTACTTTGCAATTAGCAGTTTAGAGAGGTCACGTAATAACATGAGTCACATAAAAAACCCGTAGAATATCTTCAATGATGTACCAATATATTAGAAATTACGGGTCCACAGCTGTGGACTAACGCTTAGCACGTCTGACCGTGAAACGAGCGAGCCCGGGTTCAAATCCTGGTTGGGATTTTTTCCGAGGTTTGCCCGTAACCAATCAAAGCAAATGCTGGACCTCGGATTCATTTCTCCACCATAAGTACACTTCCCCTCTTTCATGATGACGAACTTTCACCCTATGGATATGTGGTCATTCGTTGTTGGTGGTAGCGGTATGCACCGTGGGCTCATGGTAATTCGTTGGATCGGGAAAGGTAAATGGACCATGTAGGCTGTAGAGGAGTTCGAAAGGGGTGCGTAGGGGATTCTGTAGCGCGGGGTAGCACAATGGTACATCCGAGCGATCTGAGAGCGAGGACAGTCCCAGACCGTGCCCCTTCAGAGAAGAACTAATAGATAAGAAATTATAAAGGATGCATTTAATATCCTACCAAGTAAATGTGAAACTAGGCAACTTATATTTTTGTACAGAATGAGTCGCACCTATCTCGCTGAAATTTTATTTAGGAATAACTAATAATACGATAACCAATCTCATTCCTTTGAACTTCACAATTTTTTTCTCTATTTACACATAATAAATGCTTGCAATCGTTTAGTCGTAATGTCCATGTTTCTGGCCCATACAATGCTACGCTCCGCACGAAACACTTCAGTAGTCTCTTCCTTACTTATTTTCCAGAGGTCCGCAGAAAATTATCCTTTTCCTATTGAACGTTTCCTTTGCCATTGCTATAGTCCGACCATCGGATCTGTGCCTCCGTAAGATATGCGAACTGAACCTTAATTCCTTTTCAGCCTCGGCAATTCATTTCTCTCCCTGTATTCCTATTTCTCTCTTTTCTATCCCCCTCTCTTTCTCTCCCCCACTACTCAAAATTTTGAGCCTTCTTGCGGGACAGTTTATTTGCACTTGCAGTCCAGTGTTGTCAACTCAACATGAATACTGTAGCACGGAGTGGCGAAAGAAATATTATTAAGCAAGTAATAGCATTTTGCATAAGTCAATCAGCGTCATTAGACCTACTTAAATTAA
Organism: Periplaneta americana; assembly: GCF_040183065.1. Classification (NCBI taxonomy): domain Eukaryota; kingdom Metazoa; phylum Arthropoda; class Insecta; order Blattodea; family Blattidae; genus Periplaneta; species Periplaneta americana. The sequence continues at coordinate 34,665,572 of NC_091122.1, forward strand.
ATTATGAATAAGTAATAATTAACCTTATATTATTATAAGCAATATTCAAGAGACATGACATTGTTTGACGGAAGTTTGGCAACATCCCTATTCGGCAAGTTTCGTGGCCTGCTGTTTGACGTAGTGGGAGAGAAACGGGTGGAATGGGGTGAGTAGAGGCGTTAACTTTTCCAAGAACGACGACAGCGCTGAAGGGGCATAGATCCGATTGTCCGACAATATCCTTCTTTTTACTTCCTGGCAGCAGCTCATATTACTGCTTACAGTACAGCTGAAGCAAGCGTTTTTGGCGTGTGTCTAGAGTAGTGCCCAGTTTGTGAGCATGTTGCTAGTGCAGCTGAGAATGGTACCACATCCTATACAGGTCACATCAGCCATTTGTCAAACACAGTTGTCAGACTGACTACTGCAAAGGTAAAACACTCATGCTTAACGTTCACATTACTTATTTCACACGCCAAAGACAGTAACGCGGACTATATGAATTCTCATAACATTAAATACATTTTTTACCTAACGAGGGGTACTTGATTTATTCCGTTAAGCGTCGCCATCTGTGAGTGACACGCCAAAGTTGTAATTCTTTTTTTTTTTTTACGTTATTGTTCTCGATGAACCATAGGAGACTAACTACTTAGTACCTGAAAATGATTAATGGAGTAGGGGAAACGGAGTACCCCGCGAAAATCTACCAACAACAAATTCCAGTTGGACCATCCGATTCTTTCCCGGGTCACCAGCGTGAAAGTTCGACGGCCTAGCCGTTGGACTAACAGAGCGCCTTAGGGCCTAGATATTTTTATTAAGACCCTGTACAAGAAATTCTTATGAAAAATGATAAATAATGAAGTGGAAATCACAGACGATCAAACGTAAGAGTTTTGAAAGAATGTAGTAAGTATTTCTGTGGTGTTGTGGCAAAAGCTGATATGTACAATTTTGTCAAAAATATTTTGTATAGACATGCTGCAAATGCTGTTTTTAACGTTATGGCAAAACATGGTATGTCTACTTCCATGAGTAGCTAACACTAATATTAATAAAACAAATATATATTAATTCTAATGTATCCCTTTTTTTCTGAAAGAATCGACTTTAAAACTGCTCTCCTGTAAAATAATGTACATATCAGCTTATGCCATGTCTACTGCCTAGGTATTGAGGAACTCAAGATGATGAAAAACAGTAAACTCGTATCAGAATTAGAGTGGAAAAATAAGCAAAACAATTGAACAACTCTCACATTTCAACTGCTTAGGCTGTGATACGGTATATCTTTTTATTAAGATTACGTAACAAAGTTAATAACTAAATGTTAAAGTATTTACACAGAATAAGATGATAGGCCTAATTGAGTATATGATACTGAGTTGAAAACCGTTGTGATGTGAATCGTGCTCTGTAAGGAACTTCAAAAGTCGGGCCAATTTCTTTTCTGGGACTGTACAATGCTTACATTTTTCTTTAAGGGGACACATATGACATATTTATACAATTTTCATCCCAAATTTATGAATTTTAATCTACATAAACATGGCTACAATACTATCAACTATACAAAAGTTGGTGCCATTAGGACTAACAGTTTTGAAATTATATTTAAAAAATACTGTATATTTTACATAGACGTCACTAAAAAGGCTCCTTGCGACAAAGTTTAAAAAAAATTAGTTCACATTGGCTCAAAATCCTCTGATTGAGGTTCTGGCTGATACGTACATCCATTATCAGGCAGTACATCTCACTTGATGATATGTGCCAGAGGAAGAGCATGCATCTAAAGTTTGACTAGTGTATTCGTAATATGAAGCTATGAAGCTAGTCGGCGATGTATGCAATAGAGAGGGAAAGGAACTCGCCACCTTACCCCACTATCTCCCGGCCTAGTGCCTCATAAGTGCTGCCTTCTTGGTATCACTTGTGAGGTTCAGACCTGTCTTCGGACAGTTGACTAAACAACAACAAATTGCGAATCTGGTTTCCAGGTTTGACTACCGTAAAGCTGATTCCAATAATATTCAAGGAAAAAATTGTTCCGGGACCGGGTCTTTGGCTAAACGCGCCAACGCTCTATCACTGAGCTATATGTGGACATAAGGGTAGAACTGTGTATCGTTCGTGAATACCTCACAAGCAAACATTCTGATGAGCAAAGCTCGGAACTTGGGGACTTGTGTCTTTGCATGCGCTAAGCTACCGGACTTCAATGTCAACAAACTCCCGCTTCCAGCACGAAGGTACTGTCAGGTCTGCTATAAAAGTGGTTTCTGATTGGAACAACATATTGATAGTATTAAGTAGGTTGAAGCACGTAATTTTATAGCATATACATCATGAAAATAAAAATAAGAAATATATAAAATTTACTGTTCTGATCTGTACATTTTATTACAGTGTATGACTACGTACATTCGAACATTTTCGAACCCATAACTTCTTCGCCTGTTAGTTAAACATGATTTGAAACGAGAAAAACTTATTTCCACTTCACATGAAGTGACGGGAGAAAACTTACTATACTGAATGTTTTCACTGTCACTGTTTTCTGTTCGATATCCAGCAGTTGCTAGCTGATCTTGTATCTGAGAAAGATAAGTATATCGTAAATTTTTCTCAAAAATAGTTTTCAGCTTGTGTCTCACTACTAGGGCAGGTCCCTCTACGACTTGATTCATGGCTATGGACAAATTTTCCACCGATTTAAGGGACTGCAATGTCTTTCGCCGTTTCCAGCCTCTAGTTTGTGTGTGGCACAACTTACAAAATATAAACTCTCGATTCGAAGAAAGTAATGTATTTCCTCCGAATTCCTCCACAAAATTCTTTACTTAAAATTTAGAAAATTGACTGTATTTTCGAACTTCTATAATACCCATTCGAATCCCTCAAAACAGACCGTTTACCTGTAATTCTCTGAACGACATTGGCTTCGACATGAAAGGGTTTCCTCATCCGTCTTCTTGTCATTTGATGTGACCACTTTCTTAGTACACACGACTGTCCCTGAGCACTTGCAGCACGAGCTTTGTGTTCGTTGCACCTGTAATCTTACTCACGCACATGACACACAAGTCCCCAAGTTCCGAGCTTTACTGATGAGGGCAGATAAAAAAAGTTATTTTTTTTTTCCTTCTACCATGTTAATAATGTGAAAATAAGTGCTTATACAAATTTTTGCCACTCGACCGCAATTACGAGGCGTCCAGAAAGTGATTTTCCCTGGGGCCGTTTACAGAAAAATAGCACAATTTCATGAAACGATTTATTGAAACAGATACAGCAATTGTTGCGCTATTTGTCAATATATCCCCTACTGGAATTTAGATATTTGTCATAACATATGATCAATTTTTGTATCCTTGTGTCGTAGAAGTCAGCAGCCTGGGATCGGAACCAGCGTTTGACAGCCTTCTGCTTCTCTCTGCCGATCCCATGACGACAAATATCTTAATTCCGGTGGGAAATATGTTGAAAAATAGCTCACCAATAGCTATTGCTGTGTCTGTTCCAATAAATTTTACCAATGAAATTATATTTTCTTTCTGTTAAATGGGCCTTGGCGAACTTATTTTTTAAGGCGCTCGTAATTACAGTCGAGTGGCCAAATATGTACTGTACTCCAACCAAGAGAAAGTCTCAGGGGAATGAGACACAGCGGGGCAATGATATGAATGAATGTTAATGTCATAAGGTCACACACGTGGGTACACATATCTTCATTGTCTAACTCTCAAAGCACAAACGATAACACCGATACACACATACTTATACTACCCTAGTTACAAAATTAGATCACGGTTAATCTCCTGGTCTTTTAATCCCTCCATACAGGAAATAACATATGCAGGAGAGCGCATGTTTTTTAAACTGACGTTATAACGGTAATATTATTATCTACTTCGCTCCAATAGATGACGCAATAGTAAGCGCATTCCTTTCACGGTTAATCTCCTGGTTGGAGAACAGTATAAGCACTTCTTTTGACATTAGCATGGTGGAAGAAAAAAATTAATTTTGTTATCTGCCCTCATCAGAATGTTTGTCAGTGGTAATGCTTTGACGCGTGTAGTCAAATGTCACGGGTTGGATACCCGATCCCGGGTTGGATAGTCGGTCCCGGGACAATTTTTTCCCCTTGAATATTATTCAACAACAAATTGACTCAAAAGTTTGAAAATACTGTAGTAATGGGAATATAAATTAATAAGCTTTTGTGAGAGATGGTGCGTATTTGCTTGGTTTCCTCACAAAACCAATCCGCGGAAAGTCTAAAATTCCACACACATAACAATTTTCCTCTTCTTACCGCTTAAGTGCCATATTGATTTTACTACTTTAGGCTTTTAACATATTATTTTTAGAGACGTTCAATATAATAATAATTATAAATTGGAAACTTACCACTGCAATTTCACCTAAATTGCACTGTTAATTATTGTTCTTAAATATTTGTAAAAATTAAGTAAACTCTACAACTCCACTAAAGTTACTGCATTCGTGATGCAAGTAACATTAAGGAAGCCGTGAAAAAATCAACAAACTTGCCGATGTTATTACTGCAATATGTTATATAAATAATATTGTTAAAATATTAAAATGAAAAATAAATAATTACATAACCTTACCGTTTGTTTTAAGTTCGCATTTATAGACTGGGGGGGAAAAAAAGACAGACGTATATCACGGCCTGCTGGAGTATAGTAAACACAGAAAATATTTTAAAGCAACAATGTTGAAGATAGATATTTTTGTTTTGCAAATTTGCCGTCATTGAACAGAAACCAAGATGGAGATTTCATTGCAACTAATTAGAAATTCCTCTTTCAGGTATGTAATAAACGATCTTCGCACAAAATAATGTACGATACACGAGCGGTATGTTTTCTTTCAATTCTTGGAAATTAAAAAAGCTCAACTACGTTTGCTTTTTCAAACTTTTCCTCGAACATGAAAACTTCAACATACCGCTCTTGTAACGCATATTACTATTTGTCCATCTCTCACTGAAACTGTAGCGCCGGTCAAGGTACATATTGTGCAATATAATAAGGTGGGAAAGCAATTAGTACGTTCATTATGCAACTCATTATGCTATTGGTAGCACAATGTTCGTTTGTCTTCAAGGACAAAACTGTGTAGCAAGAATGCAAGTCGGGATTCAAATAAACAGGTCATTAAATGCAGGCTGCACATAAACACGTAATTGCTAATTAGGTGCTGCAGCAATCACCCAAAAAGTATGACAATTTCAAACACTGCCACTACCTTCGGCACAAACTGTCACACTTAACTATTCCGTCTATCCAGCTGTCTTGATAGATTGTTGGAAGAGCGCTAGATTGCGACGAAAGGGGATCCGAGTTCAAACCTCGTCGTAGGTGGCGTTGCATGTTGCAGAACTTATGTGGTGGTCGTTCCACCAACTCTCAACAATTCCCCTTATAATTATACAGGGTGTTAAAAAGATTATCCAATATTTTAGGAGGTGATAGTATGCATCAAAACAAGAAAAAGAGTCTAGGCCCTAATAAACATGGGTCCTACAAGACATACTTTCTGAGATCTGTACACTTTTTCATTAGGAGCTACTCAATGTGACGTCCATTTATGGCAAAGCATTTTTCTGCCCTACAATACAACAGGCTACCAGATAATCAAACCAATACATTTTTAAGTCGATTTTCTTAATTCTTCGCCATTATTTCACCATAGTGTATCCTTAACTCTGATTTTCTCAGAAGAGTTACAGGGTCCTTGCACTGAATGACAGAATTTTGGTCAAATTTTGCCCATCTCTTTTCAGTCTTTGCAAGTGACTCTGGAATGACGTGTAAAGATTGAAATGCAGCTCAACAACTGTCCTTGTGTTTACTCTGGGCCAGTGATAAATTTCATTCTCATCTTAAAGCAGTTTGGGCGTTGCAGAAGGTAGACCACCGCGATCGATTTCTCCAAAGAGCACATAAAACAGAGATCAAACCAATAATTAAAGTCTCTCGCAATATTGGACGAGTTGCAATAAAGGTAGACAGTTAACAAACGAAACCGAAGTCTCGTTATTGTACGTGTAATTAGTTCAGGGCGTGGCATTTGGCAACAATGCAAAGATTCCTACCTCCGAAGTGCGGGGCTTTTTATGGTAATGAGCCTTTTATTGCCACGTCGCAGTTGTGGCGCCACGCGGCGAGTCTCGAGTAACAACTCTCGCTAGTCATTTTTTTTCTTACCAATTTTATTTTCATTTTTATTCTTCCTGTAAACTGAGCACGGACATTTTATTGTTTCGGGGAAAACTTGTGGTGCCTTGTCATAATAAATCTATGTCAGAGAGAAACGTTTGCTACATTACAACAACTCGCCAACACCTTTATCTCCACTACAGACTCTGCTAGCGTATTCGGATGTACCGCGACGTCAACTTCGCAGTCTGAGCTCACAGTAGGATGCCTTAACTTTGCCCCCCCCCCCCAATCTTGGATGTTTATTGAAAAACTGTACTTTTTAATACGTACGGTAATAAACTTCACTTCAGTCCAAGAAAATACTAGTGGAAACACTAGTAATGCCCCACTTCGATTATTGTGATTTTCTACTGACTGACCTCAATGTCAACCAGTCGCAAAAATTACAACGTGTTCATAATTCTTGTGTTCGCTTCGTCTGCGATGTCAGTCGAGCTGACCACATTACCCCATCCTTCCAAACTCTAAACTGGCTACGGCTTAACGAACGTATAAATGTTCATTCTCTTGTTCTCCTTTTCCAAGTCCTTCACACCTCTACACCTACCTACCTTGCCTCCCGTTTCAGTTACCTGTCATCATATCATAACCTCTTCACACGCACGCAAAATAGCCGCCGCATACTAGCCATACCAACACATAAGACATCAGCGTATTCATCATCATACACAATCTCGCTCTCGCGCTTGTGAAATACGCTACCCAGCGACATCAGAGACTGTCGGAATTTAGTATCGTTCAAAAGCAAACTTATTAAGCATTTTATTACTGCGTAGAGTAGGTTTAATTTTTACTAATTTAATAAAAAAATGTTTCTCTCTTCGTAACTTTTACAATAAACTGTCTAGCTTTCATTAATCAGTTAATCTTTCAGTACTTTGATTTTTATTGTATTTGTAAATATAATAGTAATTGTAATTATAATTGTAATTGTATTCTTAATATTGTAGTTGTAATACCCTGGCAGAGGAGAAGAGAAGGCCTGATGGCCTTATCTCTACCAGGTTAAATAAATAAATAAATAAATAAATAAATAAATAAATAAATAAATAAATAAATAGAAAATTAGCTTACAAGAGTGTGCAACCCTATGCGCTGATTCTAATGTACTAGTAGACTAATGAAGTATCTACTGAAATAAATAGTATAGCAATTGAAAAGAGTAACTAAGGCTATTTCCTAAAACTAATAAATTAATATTATTTGGAAATACGTAATTCATTCATCCATAGTGTTCTGCCCAAGGGCACTTTTTCACTGCAACCCAGCATTCTCCAGTTTTTCCTATTTTCTGTCTTCCTCTTAGTCTCCGCAAATGATCCATATACAGGATGATTCACGAGGATTTACCGCCATTTAAGGAGCTTGTTTCCGAAAACATTCTGAGCAAAAAATGTCACATAAATGTGTCCTAATCTCAATATTTTCAGAGTTACACTAATTTGAAGTTGTTTGTAAAATACTGTACCGTTATTCTTTAGTTTTAAGGTTAAAAAATATTACAGTTAAAGAATGAACTATTCAAGAGTTTCATTTCTTTAATTGCGTAAGATAGGCCTAAGCACATGGTATACAGGCGATTTCTTGAGAAGCGTCTTGTCGGAGTTTATAATAATAATAATAATAATAATAATAATAATAATAATAATAATAATAATAATAATAATAATAATAACAACAACAATAATAATACCTACTGGCTTTTAAGGAACCCGGAGGTTCATTGCCGCCCTCACATAAGCCCGCCATTGGTCCCTATCCTGAGCAAGATTAATGAAATCTCTATCATCACATCCCACCTCCCTCAAATCCATTTTAATATTACCTTCCCATCTACGTCTCGGTCTCCCCAAAGGTCTTTTTCCCTCCGGCCCCCAACTAACATTCTATATGCATTTCTGGATTCGCCCATACGTACTACATGCCCTGCCCATCTCAAACGTCTGGATTTAATATTCCTAATTATGTCAGGTGAGGAATACAATGCGTGCAGTTCTGTGTTGTGTAACTTTCTCCATTTTCCTGTAACTTCATCCCTCTTAGCCCCAAATATTTTCCTAAGCACCTTATTCTCAAACACCCTTAATCTATGTTCCTCTCTCAAAGTGAGAGTCCAAGGTTCACAACCATAAAGAACAACCGGTAATATAACAGTTTTATAAATTCTAACTTTCAGATTTTTTTGACAGCAGACTAGATGATAAAAGCTTCTCAACCTAATAATAACAGGCATTTCCCATATTTATTCTGTGTTTAATTTCCTCCCGAGTATCATTATTTACATTTGTTACTGTTGCTCCAAGATATTTGAACTTCTCCACCTCCTCAAAAGATAAACTCCCAATTTTTATATTTCCATTTCGTACAATATTTTGGTCACGAAACATAATAATATACTTTGTCTTTTCGGGATTTACTTCCAAAACCTATCTCTTTACTTGCTTCAAGTAAAATTCCCGTATTTTCCTTTAATCGTTTGTGGATTTTCTCGTAACATATTCACGTCATCCGCACAGACAAGCAACTGATGTAACCCGTTCAATTCCAAGCCCTCTCTGTTATCCTGGACTTTCCTAATGGCATACTCTACAGCAAAGTTAAAAAGTAAAGGTGATAGTGCATCTCCTTGCTTTAGTCCACATTGAATTGGAAACGCATCTGACAGAAACTGACCTATACGAACTCTGCTTTACGTTTCACTGAGACACACTTTAATTAATCAATAATAATAATAATAATAATAATAATAATAATAATAATAATAATAATAATAGTAATATAAAATAAACTTTTCGCGATTACACTCTTGATTATACTTACTTACAAATGGCTTTTAAGGAACCCGAAGGTTCATTGCCGCCCTCACATAAGTTCGCCAACGGTCCCTATCCTGTGCAAGATTAATCCAGTCTCTATCATCATATCCCACCTCCCTCAAATCCATTTTAATATTATCCTCCCATCTACGTCTCGGCCTCCCTAAAGGTCTTTTTCCCTCCGGTCTCCCAACTAACACTCTATATGCATTTCTGGATTCGCCCATACGTGCTACATGCTCTGCCCATCTCAAACGTCTGGATTTTAAGTCCCTAATTATGTCAGGTGAAGAATACAATGCGTGCAGTTCTGTGTTGTGTAACTTTCTCCATTCTCCTGTTCATCCCGCTTAGCCCCAAATATTTTCCTAAGCACCTTATTCTCAAACACCCTTAACCTATGTTCCTCTCTCAGAGTGAGAGTCTAAGTTTCACAACCATACAGAAGAACCGGTAATAGAACTGTTTTATAAATTCTAACTTTCAGATTTTTTGACAGCAGACTGGATGATAAAAGCTTCTCAACCGAATAATAACACGCATTTCCCATATTTATTCTGCGTTTAATTTCCTCCCGAGTGTAATTTATATTTGTTACTGTTGCTCCAAGATATTTGAATTTTTTCGTACAATATTCTGGTCACGAGACATAATCATATACTTTGTCTTTTCGGGATTTACTTCCAAACCGATCGCTTTACTTGCTTCAAGTAAAATTTCCGTGTTTTCCCTAATCGTTTGTGGATTTTCTCCTAACATATTCACGTCATCCGCATAGACAAGAAGCTGATGTAACCCGTTCAATTCCAAACCCTGCCTGTTATCCTGAACTTTCCTAATGGCATATTCTAAAGCGAAGTTAAAAAGTGAAGGTGATAGTGCATCTCCCTGCTTTACCCCGCAGTGAATTGGAAAAGCATCAGATAGAAACTAACCTATACGGACTCTGCTGTATGTTTCACTGAGACACATTACTCTTGATTATTATTATTATTATTATTATTATTATTATTATTATTATTATTATTATTGCCGTCTCTTTCAAAAGTTTCTTACTTCTCCTGGACAAACAAGAGTGTTTTCTTGATAGCTCACGTTACGCGCGCCGCCTGTCCTAGCTCAACTCAAGTTGCTTTACGCACGCACACGCGTGAGTCGTGTAACAGTGGGCTGCCGCGCCACACGCAGGAGATATGAATGAGAAGCGGAAGTCGCCGCACAGACAACATCGCCAGCAAGTGCTCAGAGCGGCCGCTTGTTCGACGCTGCCTCACGCCGAGCTCAGCGTCCCGTCCCTTCCCGTCCCGTCGTCTGAAATTCCAGCTTTGCTTGCGTCCATATAAAAAGATAACAGGTTATGACTGTGAAACCCAGTAAATTTATTTCAAATTATTCCTCTTTTTGTGAAACGCTATAACATCACGTAGATAAGAGATTCTTAAACACAGTCTAGTATATACAGCAGCGGTGACCAAAACTCGAGTGCAGTGATTACATGCGACAGACAGCCTATGAAGTAAAGAGACGGAGGAAAGGTGCTTGGCATGAAAACTACAACCAGTGGCGGTTCCTGTACTAACATCTTGATCAATCCCGCGGATAAAAATCTCACAATTTGCTGTATCAGTAATGTCACTGCTGTCATCAAGAGCCAATGAATAATATACGATTCTTCTTGCTTCTTTTTTTTAACTTCCTCTTGAATATAATTAGGAATTTTCTGAATTCTTCTCTCGATACTTGGTCGAAAAATTCGTAGCTTTTCAAAATTAAAAAATTCTTATGAACAGATTATTTAACCTATTTTAATCATTACTCTTTTGAGAAATTCTGTTCTATTAAAAGGCTTTATAGCACGAGATATTTCAAACCCCATTAGGTAGCTGACTTCTTACATTTATTTATGTCATCTTTCTCTTCTAGCTATGATTTAAGACATGTCAATTCCTGGCGTTTAACAGTTCGTTGGCACAGTTTTTCTACAATGTTATTATTAAATGAATAACTAATAAATAGTTACCCTCGTCTAAAGATTAAGAATAAAATTGACATAAAGCCTAATAGTTTTATCCTTCTAGGCTGAAGATCTAAATATATCAATATTCATAAACGTACAGAAGAATTATAGAAACACATACTTAGTGGTCAATAATAATAGGCCTAATAATAATAATAATAATAATAATAATAATAATAATAATAATAATAATAATAATACATTAGGTCTATTCAGCGTGGTAATTAATGTTTCTATATACTCCTAATTGAACCGTTGCAACGGTAAAATGTAACGTTGAGCAAAGTAAACATATTACATTTTCTCCGACAGAACAACAAAAAAGCTCTCCTTCTCATTCTTTACGAAACCACCTCTTACTGTTTGTAGAGACAGAATTTGTAGAGCGACATGATATCGCCACTGCTTGCCTTCAGTACGTGAATGAAACAGCAATGTGCAGGAAACTCCTCGTACCCGTTTCAATGTCCGTGATTACACGATCGCATTGTTTGTGATGAGGCGAGAGTAGCGATCCTACTGGTTAGCAACTATCTATGGATGCATAATCCCTACGTATTGAGCTTCGTGACTGTATACACTAGACTGTGTTCTTAAAACTTCATGGTTTTGAGTACCGTTTCATATGATCTGCATTTTGACAGACTCGTTAGGTTAATAAAAAAGAACTATTTTTTCTTTTTATATGAAAGAGTCTCCCAGTCTTTTTTAAATATTTGAAAAGAAATATTTCCTTAGATGTGAAACATTGCAATAAATGGCCTGAAGAATTAAACAATTGTACTAATAATTTTAGACAGTCTTGTGAAGAATATTTTAGAAGACAATAATTGTTATAGGGCATTATTTATGACCCTTGATGATTTTTAAAGAATGTAATGCTATATTAGGCCATTATCTTTAAAGAACCGTATTATATTTTATGAATTTAATGGTGATTAAAACTAATTATTATTATTATTTATTATTATTATTATTATTATTATTATTATTATTATTATTGTTATTTAGAATTCGTCTTCGAAACTTTTTTAAGAATTTGAAAGTAGCGAAAGTACATATTTTAAGGTGTGAAATTTTTCTCAAAATCGGGAAATTTTGAGATATTTGGAGGGCAAATTCACTGAATCTGAAAACACTGTCTAGAATCTAGACCTATACATGTGCAGTTTGAGGGGAGCTTTTAACATAAGCTTATTAATAGGTCCCTTGTAAGATACAAAGGCCAATGTTGAAAGGGGCTCTGGAATAAATAAATGGACCTCAAACATACACTTCCTAGGAGAAGAATTTCTTTATTGGGTTATTTTACGACGCTGTATCAACATCTAGGTTATTTAGCGTCTGAATGAAATGAAGGTGATAATGCCGGTGAAATGAGTCCGGGTCCAGCACCGAAAGTTACCCAGCATTTGCTCGTATTGGGTTGAGGGAAAACCCCGCAAAAACCTCAACCAGGTAACTTGTCCCGACCGGGATTCGAACCCGAGCCACATGGTTTCGCGGCCAGACGCGCTGACAGTTACTCCACAGGTGTGGACGAGAAGAATTTACTGGCCTGAGTAAATGTACTTTGAAGTCTTCCAAAATCATGTCGCAAAAGTTTCAATGCCTAGTGTCGAAATATAAAGTCTTAAATTGTTTATGAGATTTCAATTTTTTTTTATAATATGGTTTACAATGAATTAAAGTACAACTACAAAGAATAAATGTCAGTTAAAATACGTGAAAACTGCGTAATTGTACAAGTAACGTAAAGTTCTTACATCTGAGAATATTACTGTGCGTACTACTTATGTTAGTGTGTATAATCGCAATGGCCCTACATTGAGGATAAACCGTTTCCAACTATGCCTAAATCAGTTGGGGGGGGGGGGGGAGAAGACCTTAAGACATGCGTCATGTTTATTCTTAACTCAATGGGATCACAGACAGTTACGCAGTGCATGCGAGAGAAACCTGACACGGATGCAGAGTTTTGTTTGGAAAGCGCGAATGAGAAGTATGAAGCTCCATGTCACTGACTGCCCAGCAGTCTTCCTGCCCTTGTTAATTTCACACAATAAAAACAGTACGTACAAAGAAGCCATAGATCCCGACTGCTGCCAGCTAAATGCTGTTATTAAACAAACTCATAAAAAACTTATTATTATTGTGATGTAAAGAAGTACGTATGATATGTGCGTTAAGGAATTCTGCATTAACATATGATGAAGGATGGGTGGAGCGGAGAAAAATTCTCTCCGGCACCGGGACTCGAACCCGGGTTTTCAGCTCTATGTGCTGACGCTTTATCCACTAAGCCACACCGGATTCCAGTTCCGATGCCGGATTGAATCCTCTCAGTTTAAGTTCCACCTCTTAGTTTCCCTTTAGTGGCCAACCCTCATGCACTGTGTCACAGATGTGTGACAGTGGCACAATGTCCAACACACTATGTACAGAGGTGCACTCATTACGAGCGACTAAGTGGCCGGGATTCGACGGAATGAGCGCCGTCTTAAATCACTAAGTGATTATTTACGCATATCATATTATTGTGATGTACCGAAGTACGTATGATATTTGCATCAGGAATTCTGCATTACCATATGATGAAGGATGGGTGGAGCGCAGAAAAATTCTCTCCGGCACCGGGACTCGAATCCGGGTTTTCAGCTCTACGTGCTGACGCTTCATCCACTAAAGCCACACCGGATTCCAGTTCCGATGCCGGATTGAATCCTCTCAGTTTAAGTTCCACCTCTCAGTTTCCCTTTAGTGGCCAATCCTCATGCACTGTCACAGATGTGTGAATGTCCAACACACTATGTGCAGAGGTGCACTCACTATGAGTGAGTAAGTGGTCGGGATCCGACTGGATGAGTGCCGTCTTAAATCACAAAGTGATTATTTACGCATATCATATTATTGTGATGTACCGAAGTACGTATGATATTTGCGTCAGGAATTCTGCATTACCATATGATGAAGGATGGGTGGAGCGGAGAAAAATTCTCTCCGGCACCGGGAATCGAACCCGAGTTTTCAGCTCTATGTGCTGACGCTTTATCCACTAAGCCACACCGGATTCCACTTCCGATGCCGGATTGAATCCTCTCAGTTTAAGTTCCACCTCTTAGTTTCCCTTTAGTGGCCAACCCTCATGCACTGTGTCACAGATGTGTGACAGTGGCACAATGTCCAACACACTATGTGCAGAGGTGCACTCACTATGAGTGACTAAGTGGTCGGGATCCGACTGGATGAGTGCCGTCTTAAATCACAAAGTGATTATTTACGCATATCATATTATTATGATGTATCGAAGTACGTATGATATTTCCATGCAGAATTCTGCATTACCATATGATGAAGGATGGGTGGAGCGGAGAAAAACTCTCTCCGGCACCGGGACTCGAACCCGGGTTTTCAGCTCTAAGTACTGACGCTTTATCCACTAACCCACACCGGATTTCAGTTCCGATGCCGGATTGAAACCTCTCAGTTTAAGTTCCACCTCTTAGTTTCCCTTTAGTGAACTTTGTGATTATTTACGCATATCATATTATTGTGATGTACCGAAGTACGTATGATATTTGCGTACAGGAATTCTGCATTACCATATGATGAAGGATGGGTGGAGCGGAGAAAAATTCTCTCCGGTACCGGGACTGGAACCCGGGTTTTCAACTCTACGTGCTGACGCTTTATCCAACTAAGCCACACCGGATTCCAATTCTGATGCCGGATTGAATCCTCTCACCTCTTAGGCCCAATTGTATAAAATTCCCTGACTAAAGATAAATTCTGATCGAAGATTGGAAAGTGAACAGAGTTCAGACACTTCTTCTGTTGTATAAAACTTTTCTGCGATCAAATTACCTTGGTTCAAATGCAATCTAAGTTCACGTGAAAAGGATTTGGCAACATCGCACAAACAGGTGAAGTATGTGATGCGCGGACCATGTTGTACAGGTTTGCTCAGTGTTGCCAATATAGCGACTTTAACTCTTTTTCAACGACAATTTCTTTTAACTTTTATATTGCTTAAATAGGGATTTAGCGACTTTTTTAGCACCCCATAGTGACAAAATTTAATCTTTCTTTGTTGATAATGAGAAATCTAGCGACTTTCCAATTACTTTTTGCCGACTTTCCTTACACTCCGTTGGAGACACTGGTTTGTTTTGTACATTGTAAATAATGACGGACAATAAGAAGAAGGTTGACCGTTCTCCAAATTATCATGTTATGGTGTTTGATACTGCTAAACATAATAAAGCTTCATAAAACGACAATTTTCGTTTAGTAATACAGTTAATTGAAAATTTATGAATGTATCTATCATATACATTAATAATAATTAATGATTATAAACATAATATAATTATAGGTTATGTTATTTGATACTGCTGAACACGATAAAGCCTTATAAAATATAAGAATGTTTGTAGATTAAGGAAAGAAATTGAAAAAAATATATATTTAATATATAAATGTACCTACCATATCTATTAATATTAATAATAATGGTTATTCTTTTTGCACAATCTGTCACTCGTATATTTCAAACAGAAAATAAATAACTGAACTTGGATCATCTAACTTAATCGGAGAAATTTCTTCAGTCAAAGTTGACTTTAGTTTAAGACAAATTAATCTCAGATTAGACTTTATACAACACAAAATTCCAAGTTCAGTTAGAACGAGGATCAATTTAACCTCTGATCTAAGATTAAAGGGTTTATACAATCGACCCTTAGATTCCCTATATACCAATGTAATGTAATATTGCTAGAAAAGCGTTGAAAGAACTGTAAACTGTAAAAACAAGTTTAAATTTACTTTTATGAGTGCCAATATTCGTCCATGTAATATTGTTAGAAAAGCATCTCGCTGGGAAGCATTTATATTTGTTACACTTTTCTCCACTTTTCCCCTGAGTTTCAAATCTTGAGGACCCTGCGTCATCTTCATCTATACGGCCTTTTTCTTTTCCATTATCAATAACAGTGCTCTTATTAATTTTAATACAAGCAACAGTTCTCATTACGACTTACGCGTAAAAGAGGCCCGCCGTTATCTTTTTCAATATCAAAATACTCTCTTACGTTACACATCATCTCTCGCGCTTGACTCTTTTAACGGGCCACCTTGTAGGCTACAATATTCTTTGTTCTCCGCCTGCTTTTCCTTCCTTCTGACATTGTACAGAAGTGGCAAAAAAACCGGACCGACCCTTGTAGCTGATTTCAGAGCCTTGTTCACTCCAGAGCACGATAGACTGGTAACTAAGGCTTTCGTGGTTTGAATCCTGCCTGGGAAGGAAACTTTTTTTGTTCCTTATTCAAATTTATTCGCAATATTTTACGATTACTGATAAAATTCATGTTCTGGGAATAATAAGTTAATTAAGTAGTAAAATATCGCTGCAATCGAAAAGTATTGGGGATAAATTTGAATAAGGAAAAAAAAAAGTTTCCTTCTCAGGCAGGATTCGAACCACTAAAGTCTTAGTTACCAGTCCATCGTGCTCTGGAGTGACCAATGCTCTGAAATCACCTACAAGGATCGGTCCGGTTTTTTTGCCACTACTGTACAAGTCACCTTTTTAGAAACTCTCGCAGAAACTATAAAACACACGCTAGTCACACTCTACACCAATGACAACGAAGATAATACGTGTAATATAATTTAAACACAATAATTATCGATACACTAAAACAATAATAAAATTAAACAATATTTTTAAATCACATAACTCACGCGCTAACCAGCCAACTCAAAGTCATCCCGGGCATTGTATATACGTGCAACTTGTAAACATAGGCACGGCAACACCGTCCCGTTACCATGGTTACGCATCTCTCGTGATTGGTTGATTTAATAGTTGCTATGGTAACATGCTAAAGGCGCCATTTGTCAGGTCGAAAGTAGTTTTGGACACACCAGAGGTTGAAAATGAGTTGTAATCCTGAACTACACGACTCCATGACGTTGCGCTTAAACACTTGGTAGGAACTCAGTTCATGGACGTTCACGGCAATTCATTTTCCTTTTCACCAAACAGGAAAATGGAGAAAAAAATAGTCGACCATGTCGAGCCTTAATAGGCAGTTGATTTCACTTCGGCGCCAGCATATGCATTATTAGACAAGAATATAAGAATAGCTTTATATTTTTTCTCGGAAAGGAAAAAGATCTAAATATATTCCTTTCAGGGAAACTGCCGTGCTACAGCTATGAGAGTGACCACTTTCCTTGTAAGGATTTCATTAAGGAACTAACAAAGTTAAGGTTAGAGCAGACATATGGGATTATCTTGGGATTTATGGTCATTTCACTTTCTTTCACAAAACATTTGGTGAGGAGAGAAGTGGACAGTGATATAATTCAAAGAATTTGACCTACTAGTGCACCATCAAATACATACAAGAAAACGATACGGAACGACGTGTTTCAACCAATCATAGCTGCTTAGTTTCAATATTTGTGCCTTTTAAAATCCAAAGGTCCGTTTCCCTCCTGTCAGGTGAAGAATACAATGCGTGCAGTTCTACGTTGTATAACTTTCTTCACTCTCCTGTAATTTCATCCCTCTTAGCCCCTAATATTTTTCTAAGCACCTTATTCTCAAACACCCTTAATCTCTGTTCCTCTCACAAAGTGAGAGTCCTAGTCTCACAACCATACAGAACAACCGGTAACTTAACTGTTTTATGAATTCTAACTTTCAGATTTTTTGATAGCAGATTAGATGATAAAAGCTTCTCAACCGAATAATAACAGACATTTCCCATATTTATTCTGTGCTTAATTTCCTCCCGAGTGTCATTTATATTTGTTACTGTTGCTCCAAGATATTTGAATTTTTCAACCTCTTTGAAGGATAAATCTCCACTTTTTATGTTCCCATTTCGTACAATATTCTGGTCACGAGACATATTCATAATATATTTTGTCTTTTCAGGATTTACTTCCAAACCTATCGCTTTACTTGCTTCAAGTAAAATTTCCGCGTTTTCCCTAATCGTTTTTGGATTTTCTCCTACCATATTCACGTCATCCGCATAGACAAGAAGCTGATGTAATCCGTTCAATTTCAAACCCTCTGTGTTATTCTGAACTTTCCTAATGGCATATTCTAGAGCGAAGTTAAAAAGTAAAGGTGATAGTGCATCTCTTTGCTTTAGCCCGCAGTGAATTGGAAAAGCATCAGATAGAAACTGGCCTAAACGGACTGTGCTGTAAGTTTCACTGAGACACATTTTAATTAATCGAACTAGTTTCTTGGGAATACCAAATTCAATAATAAGAATAAGAATATTATATACAACAGAGAATTACAACCCGATACGAACGCTCCATTACACGACGTAATTAACACAAGAAACATCACAACAAAACCACGTGCTAATCATGCTTGGACCGCCACCGGCGCCATTTTGGCCACTATCGATACCTGTATTAACTTCTGAGTATTGGAGACGGTCTTGCTATGGCTGTACGAGACAGCTGCGTATTCCAAAGACTCAGGCGCGGCTTTGGTTTCCGACCAGCATATCCACTCGCAGCGATGAGCATGCTTTAACGATTCATTAAGTCGACAATAGAATAATAATATCCCTTACCCTGTAGTTATGTGGAGAGGACAGCTATTTTTCTCATCCGCCAATTAGCACGGAGCCCGCTCCTACTTCGGTCCGGGCGAGCGGCCTGTCAAAAGTTCTGCCCACTGCAAGGTGCGGGATTACCGTAATTATTGCAAGGGCCTCTATTACCCGGAAACGTAACGGAGCAGATGGAGCCCAGCACGGCCCGAGTGTCATCCTTGCGTGGTGACAAGGGGAGACGGGGAAATGGAATCACGATTAATTACATTCATATCAACTTCAACAACGAACTTCTGCCTAGGCCCCAACCTCGGAAGGGGACCCGGCCAGCAATAATAATAATAATAATAATAATAATAATAGAAACAATAATAATAGTAATAGAAACAATAATAATAATAATAATAATAATAATAATAATAAGAAGAAGAAGAAGAAGAATAGAAATAATAATAAGTATAATAGAATAATAATAATAATAATAATAATAATAATAGAAATAATAATAATAATAATAATAATAGAAATAATAATAATAATAATAATAATATAATAATAATAATAATAATAATAATAGAAATAATAATAATAATAATAATAGAAATAATAATAATAATAATAATAGAAATAATAATAATAATAATAATAGAAATAATAATAATAGTAATAATAATAATAGAAATAATAACAATAATAGAAATAATAACAATAATAATAGAAATAATAACAATAATAATAGAAATAATAACTATAAAAATAATAATAATACTAACTTACTTACTTACTTACTGACTTTTAAGGAACCCGGAGGTTCATTGCCGCCCTCACATAAGCCCGCCATTGGTCCCTATCCTGAGCAAGATTAATCCAGTCCCTACCATCATATCCCACCTGCCTCAAATCCATTTTAATATTATCTTCCCATTTACGTCTCCGCCTCCCCAAAGGTCTTTCCCCCTCTGGCCTTCCAACTAACACTCTATATGCATTTCTGGATTCGCCGATACTTGCTACATGCCCTGCCCATCTCAAACGTTTGGATTTAATGTTCCTAATTATGTCAGGTGAAGGATACAATGCATGCAGCTCTGCGTTGTGTAACTTTCTCCATTCTTCTGTAACTTCATCCCTCTTAGCCCCAAATATTTTCCTAAGAACCTTATTCTCAAAAACCCTCAATCTCTGTTCCTCTCTCAAAGTGAGAGTCCAAGTTTCACAGTCAAACAGAACAACCGGTAATATAACTGTTTTATAAATTCTAACTTTCAGATTTTTTGACAGGAGACTAGATGACAAAAGCTTCTCAACCGAATAATAACAGGCATTTCCCATATTTAAATAATAATAATAACAATAATAATAATAACAATAATAACAATAATAGAAATAATAATAATAATAATAATATTATTATAAATAATAATAGTAATAATAATAGAAATAATAATAATAACATTAATAATAATATTTTATTTATTTTATTTATTTATTTTACTTATATTAATGTGCTGTACAACAGCCAGTGCCAATTACAATTCAGCAAAAAGAATATAACAAAAACATTGGCAATGATATAAATTACAATAAAAGTACAATGGATAATTGAAATAATGGCAATTAAATAAAATGATAATTACAAATGAATTAATGGAATCATATAAATGAAGAATTGAATCATATAAATAGTTTTACACAAAGATATGCAAGATGACGAAAATATTATGATACATACCTATCTGAACAAAAGGCATAAATTAATAACAACTGACATAAAACTCAAAAAGTATATACTACACATTAAATGGATCCAAGTTCAATCCATGCAAATCAGCATATTTTACAATTCATATTAGAGATTAATTATAAATAAATTTACTATTTGTTCATTATAATAATTTTTGCTTTTAATTTTCCATTTTGTACGATTCTAACCTAACAGCACTGAAAAACAAAGAAATGCAACCCGTAAACAAAGCAGCGCCCAAAGGCAAACAAATGCAACGCGGAAATAAGGCTACGTTCGTTTCGATGCAGAACAGAGTAAGCGCAGTCTTTTTAGACGATGACCATTCATTATCTTTACAGAGGTATGGACACTTTTCTTTTATAATTTTGTACAAACAGTGTACCATCAAAGACTTTACCCTGGTTAAATGAGATGTTAGCTAAACATGTTTAAGTAATTGGTGATTATGAAAGGTGCACAGAAATTACATTTCAACCATGGTTACTTTTTAACCTCGGTTTCGTAACCCAGGGTTACTACATTTTTAACCGACGTTTATGCACGTGACCATAAGTCTACCAGCAAGAAAACTCCCAAGTAACATCCGTGTCTCGGTCAGGACAGGCGGTCTACGGAATACTAAGCTAGAAACCGTTAGTTTAAAACTGTTTTGTATGACATAAAACGTAGAGTCAACGACAATCTTATGAACGTTCGAGGCATTTTGTCGCGAAGCAGGAGAGTGTTGAAGTTTTCCGCAAAATGCGGAATCAGAATACTTCGTCTTATATAAAATAAATGAAATGCAATGTAGAAGAATGAGAATATCTCTGGTGTATGCGGTGGGAAGGATTTGAGAGCTCTAAGATACTTATGCTAATACAATTTGGAAACTAGTTGTTTTAACAGTCGTATTAATCCCCAGGGTAGCTCAGTTGGCTGAAGAGCTTGCCTGCCGATTCAGAGTTGCTCTCGGGCGTGGGTTCGATTTCTGCTTGAGCTGATTAACTGGTTGGGTTTTTTCTTAGGGTTTCTCCAACGGTAAGGTGAATGTCTGGTAATCTATGACGAATCCTTGGCGTCATATTGCCAAATATCATCTCGCTATCATCAATCCCAACGACGCTAAACAACCGAGTAGTTGATACAGCGTCGTTAAGTAATCAGCTGAAAAAAAAGTCGTAACTTATTTAAAAGTTATATTTTAGTTCAGCCTGTATTTGAAATTAATTTAGATTTTCCATCTTCTTGCGATTTTAAAGTCTTTTGTCTCTAATTTTGTTTATTTTTGATTACACAAACTGTTATGGAAAACACGGAAATTTTACTTCAGATAGGTTTGGAAGTAAATCCCGAAAAAAATGTTAAATGTTATGTTTTATTTAACGACGCTCGCAACTGCAGAGCCGGATGTGCCGGAATTTTGTCCCGCAGGAGTTTTTTACATGCCAGTAAATCTACTGACAAGAGCCTATCGCATTTAAGCACACTTAACCAGGTCGACTCCAGAAAGGACAAAATATATGATTATGTTTCGTGACCATAACATAGTACGAAATGGAAATGTAAAAATTGAAAATTTATCCTCTGAAAATGTGAAAAAGTTCAAATTTCTTGGAGCAACAGTAACAAATATAAATTACACTCCAGAGGAAATTAAACGCAGAATAAA
Organism: Periplaneta americana; assembly: GCF_040183065.1. Taxonomy (NCBI): domain Eukaryota; kingdom Metazoa; phylum Arthropoda; class Insecta; order Blattodea; family Blattidae; genus Periplaneta; species Periplaneta americana. The sequence goes on from NC_091122.1 coordinate 34,687,640, forward strand.
TATGGGAATTGTCTCTTATTAATTGGGTGAGAAGCTTTTGTCATCTAGTCTCCTCTAAAAAACTCAAAGTTAGAATTTATAAAACGGTTATATTACCGGTTGTTCTGAATGCTTATGAAACTTGGACTCTCACTTTCAGAGAGGAACAGAGGTTGAGGCAGTTCGAGAATAAGGTGCTTAGGAAAACATTTAGGACTAAGAGTGATAAAGTCACAGGAGAATGGAGAAAGTTACACAACACAGAACTGCACGCATTGTATTCTCCACCTGACATAATTAGGAACATTAAATCCAGACGTTTGAGATGGGCAGGACATGTAGCACGTATGGGCGAATCCAGAAATGCATACAGAGTGTTAGTTGAGAGACCGGAGGGAAAAAGATCTTTGGAGAGATCAAGACGTATATGGGAGGATAGAGTTAAAATGAATTTGAGGGAGGTGGGATATGATGATAGAGACTGGATTAATCTTGCTCGGGATAGGGACCGATGGCGGGCTTATGTGAGGGCGGCAATGAACCTCCTGGTGGTCTAAAAGCCTTAAGTAAGTGTGATTACCAGGGAAAGGAATTTGGAGTATTATAAAGAATGGTGAAACGTAGTATAGATATTCGTAGCTCAGTGACTGTCAAGCGAGCTGCGTCACAGAGCATGGACGAGTACAGTTCACTTCATACAAACTTACACGCAACGTGCTGAAAACGTATTTCAGAATAAACATATGGAATAGTTTAATGACATATAGTGGCCTACATACATAATCTGCATTTCACTTTGAACTACATGTGTTTTTTTGGCAACGCACAAGACACCAATAAACAACATTACAAATATACATAATTAATATCAATCTCTGCGTCCTCGCGTGTCAGTGGAAACATTGATGGCTGATAGACAGTTGTCTACTGTACGGAACTCGCCTCTGAATATGTCAGGAGTGTGTTAAATTAAAATCTTTATTTACAATATCATGAAATATGATAATGTGTACACAACGTACACTACAGTATTTAGAATATATATAATATACTACAATATTTACAACATAGCCTAATAGAGTATCATTAAATGTTGAACAAAATGTAGCACCAAACAAAATGGTATTTTCAATTAATGCTATGTTTTGTTGATGAAACAATTATTCCTGATGTGCCTTGTTATAATAAATTGTAAATTTCGTTCTCAAATTTTCAAAACACAACTTTGCTCTGTTGCAAGGAAGGAAATTTTTTAACATGGAAAAACTCCGCTCTACATCCGCAGAGACAATTGGAGAGTACTTGAAACAAAATACGTCAATTAAATTCTCATGTTGAATGCCATCATTGGGACACGTGTTTGTTAGTGCAGCTGAAATCCGACTAAGAATACTGTACCTATCATTTTTAATCAAAACTCTGTTCGTTTTTTCACCAACACGTTTTCCTACTTCACCTTCTACTGCACTCAGTTTATTTACAATAGTACTCATAATATTTATTTGCTCAACTAGTTCTACCCCTGACTGTACTAATCGAATAATGGCATCCGGTAAACATAACAATTTTGACTTAATATCCATGACTTCTTTTTCGATTGTTCTATCATTCAGCAGTTCCTGGCGTATTTGAATCGCAGCCGTGTCATCGGGATCGAAAGACTGAACCACTTTCTTCACAGATTGGAGGTGATGTGCGTAATAATTATTGCAAGCTTCTAACCATGACCCCCATCTCTTAAGACCTGGACATGGGGGAAGCGATAATTGAGGAAATTGTTTCCTGAATTTTGATACTCGATCTGGAGCTTTTACAAATATAGTCTTTCAATTTTGTATTGTTAGTTGGAGTTTGTTTCACTTTCGGCATTGTACCTGCACTTCACTACTCTGAACTGCAAACCTGCACGTTGACGTTCTTATGCTACAACTGTCCCGTTCACCTGTTGTTGACGTGCGAGTATGTCATGGAGGGGAGGACTTGGTATAAAGGGTTGTAAACAAATGGCTGTGTAGATGCCAATACTAGCTTTTACTACTCCAAATTCCGTTCCCTAGTGATTACAGCGGAGCTATGGTTATGTTTGCGTCCACTGTGCAGATACTGCAGATTCTCTGTCTGGAATCAAAGCCAGATCTGCTGGATATGTAGCTAAATGAACAACGATGTCCTATTTAAATATTCAAATGCCGCTTATACTTTTTTGAACGAAGACTTCCATGATAAATGAATGAATCAGCGTCATTCTAGTGACGTAAAATAGGATGTTACAACATAAGTGGTTGTGAATCATGCTCCAAAAGGCTGAATATCCGACACAAAATTCTTGTACAAGGGTCGCTATGTTTGTTAGAACGCGGAAAACAAACAGCTCTCTCTTCTCTCCGCCCACAGACATGGGACAAGGCAAATTTCTCAGACATAACAACGTTATTTTAGTTGCCGTCTAGGCGTCATGGGAACAAACGTCCCGCATTTAACGCATAAAGAGAAAACGTTCAAGACTGTTTGCATTACAATCTCACCGATTCTGGTGCCAAACGTGGCGCGTGATCTTCTTACGAAAGCGCTTCTAAAATTGTGTCCCACGGAACATTGGCGTTCTTCGAATAAATTTCGTTAAGCTCCCGGATATAACTCGAGGTTTTAGGGCCTACAATGAGTGCACAGTTCCCTTACGGTCTTACTAATAAACCGTGTATAGTTTTTATACGAGACTTATGGAGAGCTGAGACAGAAAACGTTACTAATAAACAACGTATAAGCGATGGATGTATAAACAGACTGTAACTATACAATGGGAATTGCTTTGCAGTAGTTATATACACGAAACCCCTTATTTAAGCGTTTTATATAGAGAAAAAATGGCCGCCCTCTAACAGCTGTTCGTATCGATACCCATTTTAAGATGATGGTTGCCTTGTAACCACAGAAGAATAAACCAAAGGGCGCAGAATAATTAGAGTAATATTGCTGTAGCTTGTACTCTTTGACCAAAATATAGTGTGGTAATCGATGAGAACCAGCTGTACTATCGATACTTAACACGGAACACTAGAGCGCTCTACCGGATGCAATAGAGAACCACAGATATTCTATTACCTTTCGGAATGAAGTAATGACGAAACTATGACGTAGCTATGGAACAGCTATACTGTTATACACGTTGTATGTAGTGATTATTGGTAAGGAATTTACACACGACTTATAAACGAGCTACTCATTGTATAAGTATAAGACTGTTTATAAGTGTGCATAAGGGTGTAATTATTTGACTTATTTGAACTGTTGTATCAGTGAAGCGAGGTGAGTCAGTGAAGTTATGGTTTTACAGTGCAGTGAACAGTTCCGATCAGTGATAATTTATAGCGTCAATGAAATGTGTCCTATAGTGTCAGTGAAATGTGCTATAGAGTGTCAGTGAAATGTGTGCTAAAGTGTCAGTGAAATGCGTCATAGTGCCACTACAGGGAGTGAGATGAGTGCAAAGTGAAAGACTATTGAAAGTTATGTAGGGCCTATACATAATTATGTAGGTTGTATTGTAAAATTAGGTATTTTATTTCTTTATTATTATTGTGTTAAATTGTATTGTGTATTCTTATTGTATTGTGTATAAAATTGTATATGTATTTTTATTGTGTATTGTTTATATTGTGTATACCACTGCCACCGGGTGCTTGCCCACTTGCAGTGTAAATAAATACATACATACATACAGTTAAACGTCTGTATAAAGAGTTTTTATTAGCAAGACCGTTATAATATAATGAAAAGCTTAAAATACTAAAAATACTTTTTTAAAACTGAAATTAATTCTCTCAGACATTTTACTGTTGTCAGAGTTTATTCTCGTGCATTTCACAAGATTTCTACATCATACACTAAGGGCCGATATTATAAACGCCGTTTAAACATTACGTGCAGTTTAAACTGAAGTTTTTCGTTCTGCTTCGTATTATAAACCTTAACTGCCAGTTAACCTTGAGTTAACTTGAGTTTAACTTGATCGGCAGTTCTCTGCCGTTTAAACTGCAGTTCAAGGCTCAACAGTGCAAGTTGGCGGTTCCTGCAATACACACGGATATTGCAGATATTTTCCAAGAACTTATGAGTGACGATATGTGAGTGATCAATATTACTGAACGACCACGGCGGCCAAGAAGTTTTCGAAATAGAGTGCACCACTTTGAAATATACATTAATGAACATAAGTTTTTAAAACAGATTGAGGTTTTTGACAGATATTCCTAACCTTCAGAATTAGGCTTATAGTCCTAACCTTGTTTCGAAAAATTCAAACTGGGATACAACAAGCAACAGAAAAATGAGAAAGTGCAAAAATTTTGAATTTAAAGATTATTTGAAAAGATAAATTATTTCTTTTTTATTTTCGAAAACATTCTGTTGAATCCCTGCATCAGTTACTAGTTGTGCTGCGCTCTTTTTCCTCTGGTAGTAGACATATTGAAAACGATGGAAGATTTCGGAGGTGTCCGTAAATCTACTATAAACCTATTGCGCATTGTACTGTGTGTGGCAGACAGTCTCCTGGTAAAATTTACTACGGGGTCTGATTTATAAACGCACTAATAATATTACCTAATTTTACTAGACTCGTAAAAATAATTTTATTGTTTGACTGAATTCTGTTTCATAACTCTTCTAGACAACAATCGAAAAGTATTGGGAATAAATTGAATAAGGAACAAAAAAAAAAAAGTTTCCTTCCCAAGCAGGATTCGAACCACGAAAGTCTTAGTTACCAGTCTATCGTACTCTAGAGTGAACAAGGGTCTGAAATCAGCTACAAGGGTCGGTCCGGCTTTTTTTTCCACTACTGTACATTACTACTGACGTTGAAATTCCCTTTGAATTCTTAACACTCAAATTTAGCATATCAAAGAACACATTGTGCCCGCTGTTGATTTGTAGTAGCCATTTTAATCATCTACGATTTTCATTTGTCCTTTCAGATTATGCATTGTTGATTGTCATATATGGAAACTCCCATCTTTTGATCATAATACCTGTATAAGACCTAATAAATTAATATTCCGTGTTGAATCTTTCGTACACTACTTTTAAGACTTGAATATAAATAATTGATTAAATGGCGATCTTACTTATGTCAATTATGTAAGCATTTGTGGCTTACAGCTGTTTCGGTGTTACTTGACACCATCCTCAGAGCCTACTAGATCTCGGCGCTATCTCAACTTCGCTGTCTGTTGTGTGAGTGCGTTCGTGTGATGAAGAGTTGTGTCAAATAGTGTGTGTGTTCTGAAATTGATCTGTGTGTTGAGAATTTGATCAGGGTGTGTTTTAGTGCGTCTGTATATTTCATATCGTTCTAGTGTGTTGAGTTTTTGGTTTTTGGGTTGTATGTGTAGGATTTCCATGTCTGTATTTATGTTACTGTATGTGTGGTTAGCATTAGTTGTGTGTTCGGCATATGTAGATATATTGTGTCCTCTGGTTATTGCTTTAATGTGTTCTTTGTATCGAGTTTGGAATGATCTGCCTGTCTGTCCAATGTCCAATGGGAAATCTTACACATACAACCCAAAAACCAAAAACTCAACACACTAGAACAATATGAAATATACAGACACACTAAAATACACCCAAATCAAATTCTCAACACGCAGATCAAGTTCAGAACATATACACAATATTTGACACAACTCATCACACGAACACACCCAAACAACAGGCAGCGAAGTTGAGATAGCGCCGAGATCTAGTAGGCTCTGAGGATGGTGTCAAGTAACACCGAAACAGCTGTAAGCCACAAATGCTTATATAATTAACACAAGATGTAAGATCGCCATTTAATCAATTATTAAAATAATATTATCCATACCCAAACGGAGCAGACTGTATTTTTCATTATTCTTATTCTTATTATTATTATTATTATTATTATTATCATTATTATTATTATTATTATTATTATTATAAGCACACAACAATAGCACTGTTTTCAGACATATATAGGTTTTATTAAAATATATCAATAATGCAAAATTTCTTGATACGCCCTTCTGGCACGATGCCCTCGATATATTCCACAAAAAGGAAAGCCGAAGAACCTGTTGTGACCTAACTCATAGTAACAAGTCAGACAACTATAAAAAGAGGACACCCTACAAAACCGACTGGGAATCGAATCGGACACCTCTGAGTCATGAAATCTGTGTAACCAATCCACCGCGACGCTCCGTGTAGTTACAGTGTCTGAGCACCATCTGTTCCAGTTTCAGAGTAGGAAGTGCAATGTTGTAAAATGTAAGAGTTGTGCGAATGAAATTTACCTACTTAATTCCTCCGTTACTTAGTCGCTGCCTTTCAAGACGTTTACTAAAGGCCACTCACACTTCTTACACAGTCTCAACGACGTCGCAAACATCAGGGCAAGAATGGCATAAGTGCATAACATAACAGATGTATTGAACGGAAAAGGGCATACTATCTATTCGAACCAAAGACCTCGCGTAGTCCACCGCCGTGGAGTAACGGTTAGCATGTGTGACTTTCAAACATGCGGGCCTGGGTTCAAGCCCTGGTTGGGACAAGCTACCGATGTTTCCCCTGAACCAATTGAACCTCTGACTCATTTCGCCATCATTTCTTCAAATATCAGCAACATCTTTACCTTACCCCGGGTAAAGTCCACGGTGCAGTGTTTGATCGTTCGGCAACAAACATCTCAGTCTATGGTGCAAGCCTTCGGGACTCTCCTCTGTAAGGCCTATATTACACTATCAAATTTCTGTGTCACAGAATATGATAAAATTTTTTATCAAATATAGGCCTATATGATCAAATGTAAGATTTTAACTATATTACACTATGTCAAAATTTTGATCGTAACTTTCATCGCAGTTCTAATAGACTAATGGATCCACAACAGTTCTATGCTTGTTGTAACTGAAAATATACAGGGACATCACTTTATTTTTACCAACATTTTTAACATTAACCTGGCTATACTCGGAAACACTGTTGCCCCCTTCCATTACAGGAGTTTGATGTTGCTAGTGCAATATGTAAACAAATCATTTTACTAGCTATAGGAGGAGAGAAAAGTAGTGTATCCATTTATGTTGTAGGGAAATACGATATTACGATTTTCAATTTGATCATCACTTTTATGCAATTTATCAAAATACAGTGGAGTAGTAACATTTTTTTTTTCAAAAACTCAACTTTTCAGGCGGCTATGTTCGTTATGTAATGTCTACTTTATTTAGCATATTAATTATTGGTGTTAACATACAATATAGAGAGTGCATTTAAATTGAGGGCTCATAAGTAAAGGGCTGTAAATGCACTTAAGTTACTTTTGAGAAAATGGGGTTTAAATATTTAAGCTTTCGTAAAATCGGTGAAGTGTTTATTTAAATTTTAATGTGTGATGCGATTAAAATATCCCTTTGCCACTAAAATTTTAGATACTTTAGCTTACACTGGATGCACTTAACTCATGTTATTACAAATGTCACTAGCATTCCTTTGCTTCTAGCCACCTCAATTCAAAATAAGCTAATCTGAATTTTTAAACAAGTTGCTGAAAATGGTTGCCGTTCATTACAATGCAGGCTTCAATTCTTTATGCATATTATTAAAAACATTTTGAAGCATATTCTCTGAAATTGAATTTATCGTTTCTTGAATATAATTTTTTAGTACGATATTATTAATATAGCTTCTTTCTTCTATAGAAAACGCAACCATATTTCTGAAACACACTATGCACTGCAGTGTTTACTTCACTGCTTGAAGACTTTGAATGCAACAGCGGCCGTAAGTTTGTGTATCTGACGGGAGCAAGGTCATTAGTGAAGGTGAGAATGAAGTACATTCAGAAATGCAGGTACAATAAAAATGCAAATAAAAATAAAATGATGTCCCTGTATAATAATGGTTATTGTATTAATATTAAAGAAGAAATCAAAGAAAAAATACATTTCGTCAGCTTAGAGCAGCCGTGGCGAAAATACGACTCGCGAGGACATTGTGGCTCGCAGTGAGGGCTATGCATTTCTATTGCTTCTAACCTTCCCTAACCCCCACCCTCTCACTCACTGGAGTCAAACTCCGTTCCATTTGTATTTGTCTCTGACCTGCGAGTGGCATATGTCTCTCTCTAAACCATGTTCCTCTACAAAAACGAAAGTTTCAAGTAGGATGGGAGGACGCATTTTTTTGCTGCCAATATGATGAGAATATTAAATGTATGATTTGTTCACAAGTATTACGAGGAAAACGGTTGTATAACATAAAACGGCATTATACCTCAAGGAACATTAAAAGGTTAAGTATTATTATTATTATTATTATTATTATTATTATTATTATTATTATTATTAGGACATCATCTCTGTATGTCGATCCTTTTTCAGCAGATGTACGAATAATGCGGTTAGATCTTCAGTTTAAACTCACAGATTTACAATGTGATGTTAAATGAAAGCTAGATGTAAGGATTTGAAATATGTGAAACTTTTAAAATCTTTGCTTCGTTCTTTCGCTTGCTCTGTTGAAGCCATGTTCGCTACAACTTACGTTTATGAAAGATTATTTTCAACAACGAAAATAGTAAAAACCAAATTTAGATCACGACTGACAGACAAACACCTCCAAACTAGGACTGGCAGTAAGTGATATAATTCCTGATTCTGAAACTCTGTCGCAGAGACTGCTGAAGACAGTTAATTTTAGGTTGTGATAATGTGTCCTATATTTTCTTATTCATTTTTTTCTTCGTTACATGTACTAAACCTTAGTTTGTAACCTTATACTGTATAAAATTATATGTAAGTGCTTGGCGTAAGGAAAATGAAAACCCGTTAATAAGTCAGACAGTTGCTTGACTTCCCCTTCGGGTGTCCGCCTCCCTCGATAGGTGCTCTGCACGTTGCAGGTTACACAGTGGCTCGGCGCACGATCACATTTTCGCCACGACTGTCTTAGGGTGTAAACCTGCTAACCAACAAAAAGGGAATTTTACAGAGGAAACAAAAAAACTGAGTATAAATTAACTCTGAAACTTTAGGACCAAATCCAAAGTACAGGTGGTGAAGTTTCAGATTAATTTATACTCAGTTTTTTTGTTGTAAAAATATATATATATTTTTTCATATAGCAGAAGGACAGTGTTTTACACGTACTAATTTTCATTATTGTACAAGATACAACAATGGAGGAAAAACATGTTGAATATTTCCAAAATTTTACTGCTGTAAGCTGTACTTAACCCCTTAAGATCGGAGACAGATATAGCTCAGATGTAAGGAGCTTTTCTGATCCGAGTATCCAAATCCTACTCAGACTGACACTCGGGATGTTTTTATTTTTCCAAACTTTTCCCTCCCCAATCTATGAGGCAAATGTCAGGTAATCTACGGCAAATTCTTGCCCTCATCTCGCTATCACCAACTCCACAGACGCTACAGAGCCTGGCAGTTGACAGAGAATCATTATATATACGACAAGTAAGAAAAAACCTTAAAGAATGAAGATTTTTCCCTATGTTCTCGAGTTTCACTCCATTTTACAAGCATTCCCCATTTCAGCAAGTCATAAATAATGCAAACACGATCACAGAGTGACGAACCAGATTCAGTGATGACGGAGGTACTAGTTCTCTGTGAAACGCCCACGACCATGCACTGGCGCCAGTCGGAAACGCCCAGTTGGCGAGACTTGCTGGCATATGGGAGTGTTAACGGTGATAGTGACAGACGTCTTGACGGCGAAATTAGGCTACAGTAAACAGTAATCTCACTACAGCTTTCAATTTAGCTACAGAAAATCAAAACTTGAGTGGGATTATTTGATTATTACACGATTAGAAGAAAGTATATACAGATTAGAAGAAATAAAATACTATAATGCAACAAAATATTGACTTACTAATTGTCTTGAAAATGTAAAGGAGAAGCGAAGCGAGCATCAAGTCGGCCGTGATTGTACCATCTCATCATTATAAATATTCCGCTAGATGGCAGTAGTCCGAGTAGTGCGTTATGTATGATCTACTGTTCTCTTGTTACTAGTTGTGCCAACTATATAATCTTCATTGAACTCTATAGACGATTACTAGCCAAGAAGACTTTGTTGATTCAGTTTCATTTTTATTAAAACAGTTGCATTCCACTTCAACTGTCATGGTGAGTAAAAAGTATGAAACAATGCTTGTAACTTTCTTATTTCTAATTTTATGAAGAAACTATTTATGCAAAAGTTGTAGGGTATCAGAGAAGGAATATTTGAACATATTTTCAAGTACTATGCTTTTCATTTATAAAGGGTGTGCCAATGAATGTTTTTTTAAATAGCACCATGTACATATTTCCCAATTTTTGGATTCTCCAGGTCTCAGCACGATAGTGAACAGTGCTTAAAACGCTAGTTTCGCACGTGTTTCATTCAAGATTTTTTAGACAGTCACTCGAGAATCCCTAATATACAATATTTATATTTTAAAGATAATGAAATTGTTGATTTGTTCTCTCGTAATAGCGAACTTGTGGTGTTAAAGACGAAAGAGTATTACATTCGTATAGAAAGAGAGAGATTTCACGGCCTTCGGATATGTAGTATACTATGGTGATTGTTTTGCTGGTTGTTAGAAATAAATAAGAAAATATATTTGGAATTATGTTTTCAGTATTTCTAATTAGAGTGCTTAAAAATACTTTTAGGCACACTAATTCATGGATGCGGAAATAAATGATTTTTCGATACTAAAATGAGAATCAAAAAGTAATTATGAAACGACTGTCTAATAAAGAATATATACTTCCACTTTAGGAAATTTTATAAGCACATATTTCAAGCATGTATTTTTTCTATTATTATTTAACATATAAAAACACATTTTTATGGAGTTTTAACCACATAATAATCCGAAGTCTAGTCATTACTTTTGTGGCTTGTTTGCCTTCTTATTTTTTGTTGATTATTTAATGACGCTGCAACAACTACAAGGTAATTTAGCGTCGATGGGACTGGTGATAGTGAGATGATATTTGGCAAGATGAGGCCGAGGATTCACCATACACTACCTGACATTCGCCTTACGTTTGGGGAAAACCGCAGAAAAACCCAACCAGCCAATCAGCCCAAGTTGGAATCGAACCCGCGCCCGAGCGTCAACTCCGGATCGGCCGACTGAACTACGCTGGTGGAATTCCTGCGATTGAAAATGTTTTAGTTTGTTATCTTCATTCCTATTATCTCAAAATGTTTAAAATATGGTAGGCCTATATTAAAAATATATAAAACCCCGATTCTGTCTTGTTTATGAAGACGTGTAGGTCATATGATTATTTAATGTATTATAAACATAAATTTCTGCAAGTCACTTCTGTCTCTTCTATCAGTTCTTAAACACTTCGTATGTGATAAAAACAAATTCAAACTTTACCCGTGAACTTTCACGAATTGTCTACTAGTCACGTAGCACTTATACAAAGACTTCATACATGAAGGTGGTTAATTCCTTCTGAGGACTCGGATTTTTATTTCAGACCTAACTCCTAGAGTCCATTTCATTTCGCCATGATGTCTTATGAACTCCATCTCGCATACCCAGAATGGTACTACAAATGCTATTTCGAATACGGAAGTTAAGAACATGGACCTCCAAGGGAACGCGCATGCCCAACAGATCACATAAATACAGAGTGATTCAGTGACTATATTATAAACTCTTAGGGTGCTATTTATAGACATTTCGCTAGCCCGGGCTACAAGCGTGCTAAATAGGATTCATATCATATCATATTGCCGACACTGGTTTATGAATACGAAAAACGTTAGTTCGCTGATCATCCACCGAAAGCCCGCGCCAAGAATGTCTATGAATAGGGCCCTTAGGGATGATAGAGGAGACAATTATGAACAAATTTTATATAGGAACTATGTCCGGAAACATTCAGTTTGGTAGTTACAAGCCTAGTGCCCGGTTTCTGGAAAGACAGTTACCTATACATACAGAGTTATCTGGCTGTTAGGAGTGATTCGAACAAATACCGACATGCGGCGCTACTCCATTACTGTTTCGTAAATTATAATAACTGATATTAAATAATATTATAGACCACAAAATTCAAATTCAAATTTATTTACAATTTACATTTGATTTGAATACATATGAATAGATACCCGAAATGAGCATATGCTCGTGCTCGGGTACAGTCCAGTAGTCTACATCAATTTTACAGGGTTAAAATAATAATGCTGATGATATAAAATAATAGTAACAATAATAATAATAATAATAATAATAATAATAATAATAATAATAATAATAATAATAATAATAATAGAATAATCGTGATAGAAATGATACAAAGATTGTAATACAAAATAATTCATTAATAATAATAATAATAATAATAATAATAATAATAATAGTGATAAAACAAAAATATTTAGAATAATAAAATAAATACTAAGACGGATAAAATAAAATATAAAACTACTAGCGAGAGTTAACACAACTGAAATAAGCATATAATAACCGGAAAAAATGCCAAGCTCGAAAATCAACAGAAAAGTTCGTTGTATCGCAGACGACAGCAACCGCCGTATTGACATTGTGTTGTGCATTAATGGTAGTAGTGGGGAGCTGAATGTCTACGTAACTGCCGCAACAAAAAATTAATTTACTATATTATCTGTATAGTTTAAAAATTTGGCGTTTTATTTACGTAACTTAAGGTAAATGTTCTACTTTCTATGACATATTAGGATAATAATGTGTGTTTGTAAAGGCAATTTCGAAAATCTTAAGCTTAATTTTCGTCATAAACTTCAGATTCTATGTCGTCAGTCAAGGAATATTTTATTCTTGAGTGCTCTACCAATGCCAATGGTATTTCGGTCTCCGAAAAGTCCATTTGAACACATGAAAGCATTCATATGGACGAATGTAACATATTTTAAATGACCAATATGGCTGCCAAAACCACCACAATTGACTGCGGTTTCACTTTGTAGCAGAAATTACATCTAGCTCTCTCTCTTTCTCTCTCCACTAGTATTATTTACCTCGATGATCACGCCAAATACCAACAATTATTGCTTTTTTAATCATGTACACGATTGAGATGGAAGTGTACATGTACACTATCGTTTATCACACGGTTCCTTAATTAAAAAGCCTTGCTCCTACTAGTACAAAGCTCACCGTCATATTACTACTGAAAACTTCTGCAAATAAAAATAACTATGAACAACTAAAAAAAAAATCACTAACAAAATACTAGTGGAGACATCTATGAACAAGAGATACTGAACTTGAAGTTACCTCAACTGTTAGTTACAAGATCTGATAAATCTACATTTAACTTTTCGGAAACACATGAAAGTTATCAGTGCAGTTAAGTAACTGACAGTTAACTGAGGTGTACCAGAAACCGGACATAGATATGTTAGTCAGTGCAACCAGCTAGAATCGAACTCAAGGCTATCTTTTTTAAATTTCGTTGCAGATGACCTGTTCCTACAAACGTTGGGGATTTCTCATAAACATAGTATAAGCTAGTTGGCATCCTAAATGATATTTTGACTGATTAAACCTTGCAACTTTCCTTCCATTGCCTTTTGTTCGTCCATAAATAAAATGCTTATCAGCAAGTTGCGAGAAAAGTTGCAAGGTTTAATCAGTCAAAATATAATTTACGATGCCAACTGGCTTATACCATGTTTATGAGAAATCACCAACGTTTGTAGGAATGGTTGTCTGCAAAGAAACTTCAAGAGAATGGTCATGAGTTCGATTCCAGCTGGTTGCACTGACTAACATATCTAGTTCTGCAACTACCAAACGGAATGTTTCCAGACATAGGGTCCTGTATGAAAGTTGTTCATTACTGTATACTCTATCATCCCTAAGGCCCGGTTGCAGAAACACAAATCAAATCAGTCCCTGATCGCCAATCAGTTGATGTCTGATTTATTTGATTGTTCATTGCGTTGCACAAACGTGAATCTCCAATCAACTTGTCTCAATTTACTAATTGCTGATTTGAGAAAGAAATGCATTGACAACAGCGCTATTTAGCAACCATAGCAAATTTGATGTTCTTTAAAAGTCGCGAAACGAATGCATCAAGTGGGCGGTGACTAGGAAAACAAGTGAATGTTCAAGTGAATGTTTTGCTGTTTTGTTGCTTTTTGTAGAAAGAAAATAGGCGGATTCTATTTGTATATAGATTACAATATAGTGAAACAAAAATGAAGCAAACAAAAAAAAAGTTGAGGGGGGGCTTCTGTTGTGGGATTTGCTAGGGGAGTCGATAAGAAATTGGAATATGCATAGCCTCCATAACCAAAAAAATTCCATTTCCCATCTCTATGCTTACAAATAGAGCTCGTAACCTACTCATTAAAAATATTGTGTTGTCATGTGTAGAACCCTGCCAACGGGTTACAACATTCCAGAATTTCGATGGTGTAGACTACATATTGCCTGTATATTCACAGAAAAGAAACCTTTTCTATTTCGATAAAGTTCGGCATCATTTCAACCAGGTGATTGGATGGGGATGTGAGCAGTCTATGCAACCAATATTAGGCTACTCTTGGAAATCCTGACACGGCTGAAAATTCTCTCTGGATTTCAAATCGTTCCCTGTTTGAAGTTTGGGGATTTATGAGACCCTGCCATAATAAAGCAATTCCATACGTAACATTCCTAACTACTCGGCAAATAGTTGATTTGTGGACCCTAACAAGATAACCCAAGACCGCCTGAAAAATTCCAACAGCATAAAATCTCAGCATTATTAGAACTTGGTTCATAGGAGAGAGTGGAAGGTTTCGATTTGTCTGTCTGCATATATTTGTTTCAATTTTTCAAAGTAACAAAACACACGAATCCTTACTTAACCTAAATCTTTGCTCAAATTCTCTGTCATTATACATAAAAACAATTCATGTCTATCACGGAAACGCCTTCTTCTTAATAATATTTTTTTCATTCTAAAATTTCATCAGAAGAATCCATTATGTCGAAAACAATATTGTTACGCTGTAACTATCTACTATATAAATTGCAGTAACTACACTATAAAGAGAACAACATAAATAGCCTACTTGATCGATGATCAGTGACTTAACTAGCAAAAATCTGTTGATTAAATCTGATGGAAGACTGATCTCCAATCAAATACTGATTGTTCTTTCTGCAACAGAAATAGAACTGATGGCCAATCAAACCCTCCTTGATTGCCAATCATATTTTGATCGGTGTTTCTGCAACCGGACCTAAGAGTTTGTAACATAGTCACTGAATCATCCTGTATATCGCTCAAATCTTCATTCAGGCAGGTTTATATCGCACAATGCAAACCATATATGAACATGTACGAAGCACATCTAGAAAGTAAGTTTCTCTGAGATCGTTTAGAGAAAGAAAACACAATTTCATTTAAAGATTTATTGGAACAGATACAGCATTTATCGAGCTATTTTTCAACTTATTATCCACCGGAATTAAGATATGTCATGAAGTGGGATCAATTTCTGTAACCCAGTCCGCCGAGTTAGCTATGTGGTAGCGAGTCTGCCTCCAGACTAGCTGGCATGGGTTCGATTCTCGGTTCCCGGCGGGGTCAGAAATTTCCATGTAAAATTTCTACCTGAGACTAGGAGAGATTACGATGTACAACTTCTAATCACTAGGTTGTGCACCAATATATCTGGGTTAAATTCAAAATCTCTTCGCAGTCGTATGAAAAGCAGGCATATTAAGTCACTGTTGAGTGAATCGTCCGTCAGACGGGTGCTATTCGACAGAAGTAGGGTAGGTGCCAGCACCGGGTTTCCCTTCTCCTTTCCTCATCTTCATCATCCTCGCCCATTCCCTACACTACACTTACATGAACACTTACACATACACTCACACTAGTACACGACATAACTCTCCACAGATACACATCATGCATAGCGTGACCCGCCGAAATTGTGTGCAACTTCAAAATGGGTCACATTCCTGCCATCTATCCGCAATATTCGGAACCCAAGTGAAGTGGGTAGGCATTCGATACATATATACTTTTGTACCGTATGCACATGTCACTGTGGAAATGCTAATCGGACAGGAATTTCTTGAGGTGTAACAAACGATGGTAACCACTCGGCCACATACGGATCGACGCACAACAGATCTCCTGCAGGAGTTCCGCTGGGAGGTGTTTGAACAACCACCCTACAGCCCGGATCTCGCTCACAGCGATTATCATCATATGTAGAGTAATTTGTTCGAAACGTATCTGATGAGACGTTTTTGTTTAAATTTTTCCCTCGCAAATCTTGCGAAGTGGAGTTACACTTACCTCTACTGTGGAACAATTGCCTCAAGGAGCATTGCTACTCTTTGCAGCGTTACAACACGTTACATTTCGTATTCTGAAAACTATTGGACGTATAAAAGAACTTATTTGACAAAGCTTGTTCGAAATGATTTGGTTTATTACCTATGTGAATTAATGTACAACAGATTAATTTAAACTAACAACCTCATGTGTGATAACTGATAAGCTACGTTGAACTGTAGTCTGTAATACAGTGCGTTCGTAGCTCAGCCGGACCGTTATAACATAACCTAAATAATATAATAAAGTGTTAGAAAAGTTTTAAAGACAAAGTATATGATTATGTCTCGTGACCAGAATATTGTACGAAATGGAAATATAAAAATTGGAAATTTATTTTTTGAAGAGGTGGAGAAGTTCAAATATCTGGGAGCAACAGTAACAAATATAAATGATACTCGGGAGGAAATTAAACACAGAATAAATATGGGAAATGCCTGTTATTATTCGGTTGAGAAACTTTTATCATCCAGTCTGCTGTCGAAAAACCTGAAAGTTAGAATTTATAAAACAGTTATATTACCGGTTGTTCTGTATGGCTGTGAAACTTGGACTCTCACTTTGAGAGAGGAACAGAGAGTACGGATGTTTGAGAATAAGATTCTCAGGAAAATATTTGGGGCTAAGGGGGATGAAGTTACAGGAGAATGGAGAAAGTTACACAACACAGAACTGCACGCATTGTATTCTTCACCTGACATAATTAGGAACATTAAATCCAGACGTTTGAGATGGGCAGGGCATGTAGCACGTATGGGCGAATCCAGAAATGCATATAGTGTGTTAGTTGGGAGGCCGGAGGGAAAAAGACCTTTAGGGAGGCCGGAGGGGAAAATACCTTTAGGGAGGCCGAGACGTAGATGGGAAGATAATATTAAAATGGTTTTGAGGGAGGTGGGATATGATGATAGAGAATGGATTAATTTTGCTCAGGATAGGGACCAATGGCGGGCTTATGTGAGGGCGGCAATGAACCTCCGGGTTCCTTAAAAGCCAGTAAGTAAGTAGGTAAGTTAGAAAAATTTTAATTAGGGATGATGAAATAAACAAGAAAACGTTCAATTAAAAATGATGAAATAAAAAATAAACATGAATAATATTAAAAGGAACAATTATTGAAAGTACAATTTTCAAATTTGAATGTTTTAGTGGTCCGGCCGAGCTATGAACGCATGGTATCATATTACGAGAAAATGTTGGGAAGTGTTTTTTACAAAATCGAGGAAAAGTTTGAAAAACGAGCAGAGTGAGTTTTTCAATTTCCGAGATTTTGTAATGCACATCACAAACGTGTATTCTACAACATTTTTTGCACGATCATATTCTTAAAATTTCCAAATACAATCTATTTTGCATTGAAAATTTAGAGCAATATTATTCCAAAGCCTTCGCAAAACTGCAGTATAATGGTAAATAAGTAACAATAAGTGCACTGTAATGGGTCTGTTTTAGTATACAGTAGTTTTGTGTAGGCTTCGGTCCTGGGCACAGGAATGCATGAAGTTCAGAACGCACGGTGGATAGTGTTGTGTTGGTCGAGTGGAGTGGGAGATGGAGCGCGCCATTACTTCGTGTCTCAACATGTAAACAGTCCGCCATAGTACGGCACAAAATATATTTCACCCTGTACAGATGCAGTATATACAGTACATTCCTAGTGTAGACAAATGTCTACCATTAACGTATTAACGTGAGTTGTAACCTTCAATCAGGTGTCCCTACGCCGAAGCCTGTTACACGTACCGCAGCCAAGCAGCAATACACACAACGGTAATGCACATTACGGACTCACTTGTGCTGTTGCAGTCAACCTTCCACACGGGTCATGACGTCATTTATACTCCGTGCACTCTAAACCTCATACTGGTTACTCTGTGTCCCTAGGCCGAAGCCTGGTTATGAAGAATGGTTCCCCTAGCAACAAGTTTCTGTGTGGGAATTCTAACTTTCAAGGTCTAACAACAATAGCTGTAAATACAGCAAACAACACGATAATGCAAAAACTTACTTTTGCATCGATATGTGAACGCAAGGTCATATTATACACCATATACTTGTTTTTACATAGATTTTAGCATGCGTAATGATCGATGTGCGCGGTGTTTTTAGTGGAAGGCCAAATTACAGTCTACAGACTTGTTTTACATGGATATCCAAATGAGCGATAAGCAATGTTCTAAATGTATGGTCATAATATTGTCTGAAGAATTAATTTTAAATCGATATCAACACATTCTACAACTCTGATGTATTGCGGGATGCATACTCCAATTTACGGCACCATGTAAGTACACAGACTGAAAGTTAATTAACTACCGATTAATAGATAATTCTGCATCAAGGTTTTCTTAATCATATTCGGCGGCAAGGCTTCGTTATATCTCATTATCTCTTTTGTGAAATTAGGTCTGCAATATTAATTCGGACTCCAAAAACGGAAAGTCTGTTTATGACTCATAGTCACTCATTAATTATGAAAAATCAATATATACGTTCATATAGGTCTAGTCTACTTCCAAATTAATAACGAAAACAGTGGCGGATTTGATTCCAGACAAAAGCAAAGAAGAAATCTCTTCTACACATCATACGAGTGGCGTGGACTTGTGATATAAACAGGGATGCAGTTACGCGTACCTCATACAGCTGTAACTCTATGGAAGGAAAACTGCTTCAAATTAGGGGAGAAGTGGGTACAGTGAGACAGGGAGAACAGTGAGACATTTTTATTACATGGTAAATTTTGATGTTGAGATGTTGGTAACAATGGAGTTGTATTTGCATGAGTAAAGTAACAGTATTTTCATACTCGATTTGATTCTAGTTATAAAGGTGAGTGATGAAAAAATAATTCGCAATTTTTCACTCTAGAAGTAAAATTTTGGCTTGTGTTTAATGAAGGTTGTATTAGATGTACAAATTAAATATAAATATGAATGTTTTGTTACCTAATACTATGGTATTTGAGGTTATGTTTGGCAAAGTTTCGTCTTTCTTGTTTTGATTTTGAAGTGGTGGCGCCATTTTTAAACGAACTCTGCGTAAAGGGAACAGTGAGACATGCCATTGAAGGGTACACTGAAACGTCTCACTGTTCCCAATGATTTGCAAAAACAAACTGTAATTATATTACATTTACCGGTAACTAACATTAAAAATGAACATACTAGTAACCAATTTAGGAACTATAGCTTAAGATAATAGATACATTACATTTTAATGGTTTCTTAAATAAAAAATTATTCACAAAATTTAAGAATATGTTAAACAATAATAAAGAATTAAATTAAATTCTTATAGTTATAAGCTTTTTTGTCATCAAAAATTCATTTCACTTTTTCGCAAAAGTTTGAAATGTCAGGGAAAATTCACTTTTCCAAATGTTCCAGATGCTTCAATGATTTCGAAGTCAGACATAAAAATTATTCTAAATAATCCTACAGAACATGTCAAGATAAAGAGACAGCAAGCTTTCCTTTTTTTTTAAAATAAATGTAAATCATGTCAATGGCCGTTAATAGACACTGTGGTGTCTCACTGTACCCTCCTGAATGGGAACAGTGAGATATTTGCATTTTTTGACAAACACCTATTGTATATTATGTCCCTTATCTATTAACATTTTTGTTTATGTATTATTGTACTCCATGTTTTAATGTATATTTATATTGCACTTGATTTTAAAAATACTTGAATTATCACTGGCATACATGTCTTAATATTTTGTGTCTCACTGTACCCACTACTCCCCTACTACTTGCGTTAAGGCGGAACGCGGGCCACCAGCGTAGCTCAGTCGGCTAAAGCGCTTGCTTGTCTCTCCGGAGTTGTGTTCGATTCCCGCTTGGACTATTACCTGGTTGGTTTTTTTCCGAGAAATTCCTCAACCGTAAGACAAATATCAGGTAATCTATCCTATCGACGCTAAATAACCAAGTAAAAACACGGATGAATAATAATAATAATAATAATAATAATAATAATAATAATAATAATGATTTTAATTTTCTTCAAATAAATTAGACCTACATTCTGTTGCGAGTCAATTTGCATGATTTAATAAAAGGGAGAAAATTATTTATTGGTATTCTGTTCTGGATCTATTTCAGGAGTCTTCGTGCTAATTACTTTCTAGCTTATGAAAAAGGTAATGAATTTGGTTTCTGTAAACAGTATCCTACTCAGCGAGTACAGTACGTTCCAGAAATATGTTGCTGTTTTCCAGTGAAGAAAGAGCTTTCAATATTGAATCATATTTTCGCACAGATACTGTCGTCCATTTGCCTACGTCGTATCCCGGTTTCCCCCACCCGCTTCTGCTCGCCCCTCTTTAAAGGCTAGTGGCTGGACTGTTTTAGCTCCTTTCTGAAAACATTTCTGTTAGGAATTGGACGTAATATTATGCAACTGTTTAAAATAACTTAAATAAAAGGGACTCGTTAATTAAATGTCACGCGATTTCCCTCCTTTCTACGACCCTCCGACAAAACCACTTGGACGTACAGTAGATAGAATGTCTGAATAATTTTATCTTTTCGGATCGGTTAGAAGTGAAGATTGAATTTACAGTATGTCAGGTACCCTTTTATAGAGTAGATAGAGAATTATTTCAACATGAGTTACTAAGTACGAAGGACGAAACTGGTAATTGGAATTAGGTACAATAGTACATAGTGCGATAATATGCAAAAAAGAACTGAAGCCTGAATGGCCACCATTTTCAAAATTGTGTTTAAATATCCGTATTATGATTCTCCTATATCTAGTAAAATGATTTGTTTGTACTTTACACCAGTATCATCGAACTTCAGTCGTTGAAGGGGGTAGCAAACGGTATTTCCGGTTCTCAACCGTTAATCCAAAGGTATAGCCGGAAATGTTAGTAAAAATAAAATGATGTTCCTGTACAAGGAGCGCACGCAGTTGAGTGACTTAATGAGCGGGACCAAAAAAAAATTAATCTTTACGATATGAAATGTTTCAAATAAAACAATTTTTTTCTCGAAAAAGAAGCAAAAAACAAGCAAAATTGTATTGAACTTTTTTGTTTGAAATATCTCAAAGAATAACTCCCTGAAATTAATGACATTACTTGTATTTAGTAGTATTTATTTATTTAACCTGGTAGAGATATGGTCATCAGGCCTTCTCTGCCCCTCTACCAGGGGATTACAACTTACTAAAATATGAACAATGAAATTACAATTAATATTAAATTTGCAATTACAATTACAATAAAAATTAAAGTACGACAAGATTATCTGATTAATGAAAGCTAGACATTTTATCATAGAAGTTAAGAACAAAGAATATTTTTGTATTTACTGAATTACAAATTAAACCTAAAATAACAAAATTCTATAGTGATGAAATTACCGGATATTGAAATATTTTGTGATAGATTAAGAGAACTATTTACAAGAAACCATGTCTGAACGAGTCTCAATTACTGACCAAGTGCCTAGTAAGTTTGCGTTTGAATTCAATTTTATTTCGACAGTCCCTGATGCTAGCAGGTAACGAATTCCAGAGTCTTGGCAGGGCTATTGTGAAAGAGGATGAGTATGAGGAGGTGCGATGGGATGGTATTGTTAGTATTGTTTCATGGCGAGAGCGTGTGTTCAGACTGTGGTGTGAAGAAAGGTAAGTGAAGCGAGACGACAGGTACGAAGGAATAGAAGAGTTCAAGATTTCGAAGAGAAGGAGAAGTGAATGTAAATTTGTTTTCTTATCTAGTTTAAGCCAACCTATTGTTTCCAGGGATGGGATAATATAATCATATTTACGAACATTGCTTACAAAACGTACACACAAATTATGAGCACGTTGAAGTTTCGTTTTGTTGTCGCTGGAGAGGTCAGTGAATAAAATGTCAGCATAGTCAAAATAGGAAAATACAAGCGTCTGCACAAAGGACTTTTTAAGCAAGAGGGAAGATCAACATTTATCCTTTTTAGCACATGGATAATAGAATACACTTTTGTCCGAGATCGTGCGTATTTGCTTGTTTTCCGCACAGAACCAATACGCGGTAAGTGTGAAATACCACATTCAGTATTCCCAACGTAACACACATAACAATTTCCCTCTTCTTACCGCTGAAGCGCGACATTCATTTTACTGCTTTAGGCTTTTAACATATTATTTTTAGAGACGTTTAACATAGTAATAATTATAAATTGGAAACTTACCACTGCAATTTCAATTAAATTGCAATGTTAATTATTGTTTTTAAATATTTGTAAAAATTAAGTAAAGTCTACTACTCCACGAAACTTATTGCATTCCTGACACAAGTAACATTAAGGAAGCTGTGAAAAAATCAACAAGATTCCAGATGCCGATGTTATTACTGCAATATGTTATATAAATAATATTGTTAAAATATTAAAATGAAAAATAAATCATTACATAACCTTACCGTTTGTTTTAAGTTCGCATTTATAGACTGGGGAAAAAAAAAGACAGACGTATATCACGGCCTGCTGGAGTATAGTAAACACAGAAAACATTTTATAGCAACAATGTTGAAGAAAGATATTTTGGTTTTCCGAAGTTGCCGTCATTAAACAGAAACCAACATGGAGATTTCATTGCAACTAATTAGAAATTCGTCTTTCAGGTATGTAATAAACGATGTTCGCACAAAATAATGTACGATACACGAGCGGTATGTTTTTTTCATGTTCTCGGAAATTAAGAAAGCTCAACTACGTTTCGCTTTTTCAATCTTTTCCTCGACCATGTAAACGTCAACATACCGCTCTTGTAACGTATATTACTATTGTATACGGCAGTTGCGCCCAGGAAGAGGAAAAATCCCCAGAGATTAAAATGATTCCTGGATTTACATGGTAATAAAACCTGCAATGTCAGAAGAAGTAACTTTCTCTTTCTCAAGAAAAGTAGTGGGATAATCCGTACAAAGGACGCAAGAAAAGTCTCGAAAGCTCCACCAAATGCCGAATTCGTACTCCGGGATCTGCACGCATTCTTAGTCGCGTCTCCGTGTGACAGGAGATCGGTACTAGATATGTGCGACGAAGTAGAATTAGCAAGTCATATTACGTAAAGAACGTTAGTAGTTGATAGGGTTCACTGACTCGACATTGATACGCTGAATGGAAACACAGCTCTGATATAGAGGGAGGTACCAACCGTTGCAAAGTAATTATTCAAGCGTGTGCAAATACACAGAGAGATGAGGAGGAGGTGGGGGGGGGGGACTTATTAGGAGTGAAACTTAACTCGCTTGGCGCCAGACCAGGTTTACAAAACTTATAATAAAAGTCTCTAACTGCTTACAGCACTTCTCTGTCGCAGACATTAAACCTCCCCTTGGGGCGAGAGCGATCTAAGTTCACAAGAGTAAGACAACGCGTCCAATTATCGCTTGACGATGACGTCGCCGAAAGATTGCATATTACAGTTTTACGAACTGCAATTTGTTCTCCTCTCCTAAGTCGCCAAGTACACATTTCAGTGCAAAAGCGGAACAAATTACATTTTCTTACCTACAACAAATCACCTTAATTTTTCTTTCTTCTTCGAAGGTTTTATTTATTCCCTGTCGCGCCATCTATAACCAGGGCCGGGTATTTATGGAGATCGCGAAAATCACGACATAATACTGTAGATATACAATAGATTTTTACTAATCTTTACAATTAAATGATTCTGATTAATAATATGCGGATAAAACAATCGCAACAAATCGCGAAATAGAGTTCTAATAGGGAAATATGAACATATTCGCGAATTATTACCACAATCTATTATAAATTTATAAATCTTCTCACAATTCGTGAGCTGCCACAAGGGACAAAGAGGTCTTAACCACAAACATTTTTACAAGTTCAGTGAACCATTGATTTTGTTTTAGCAATGAAATTCCTACAAGTACACAGCTGCAAATAATTTTTTTTTTATTTTTATTTTAGATTAGTGGAAATATACCTAGTTCTAGAGAGGTAAGTGTTACAAAAAAGTAAAGAATGCTACTGAACTTAGTTTGATTTCGAATATAGGTGATTCTTCAGGAGAGCAATTGATCCTTTCAATGCAGCTAAGGTTACAGTCAGAATAATAGATGTAGGTATTCCAAGCCTCTTAAACACATCTTTCATGAAGAGAGTAGCGGTACCTCTTGCTCCAACCAAAAGTCCGATTACTTCAAGCTCTTTTAACTGGTATTTTTGGAGGTAATAGGGAATGGTAGGATTGTAGATATTCTTTTTTTCATTATTCATTTCTGCTGGCTGTTCCTCATTCGTTTTGAAACGCACAGTGGGATCAATCATGAATCCAGTTCTTATAGATTCCTTGACAGCTATTATATCTATGCGCCGTGTACTGCCAGTGACGGAGAGACATGTACTTCTTCAAAGGTGTTTTAATCGGCGTCTTTAAGGGCAGTGGCTATAATTGATCGTACTTGGTGGTGTCTAGCGTTTCCCAGAGCTTCGCCGTGCGGGCAGGATCCCAGGACGTGTGCAAGAGTTTCAACCTCGTTGTGGCAATGCCTACAACGGTTGTCCTGACATCTTCCCGGCACAGAACGTACTGCAGCAACATTTCCAACCACTGTATAGTCACGAAGCTTGAGTTTAAGAGGGTACCAGGAACAATAGACTGTGCAGGTACTATTTTGCATTGTCTGTAATGAGGCGATAGTAGCGATCATAGAGGTTAGCAACTATCTATGGATGCATATTTACTACGTATTGAGCTTCGTGACTGTATATACTAGACTGTGTTATTACATTGCGTCGTTTTATAGTGAATTTCATATTCTGAGAGGTTTTTTCGCATTTCTTTTTCACTTGAATTTGTTATACACGGTGTATTTATATATGTGTTCATAAATGTGGGGGCCTATTCCTGACACCAAAACATAACAGAAAGTTCATATGAACATGGGTCCGCAAACCCTTTGCTAGGGACATCTATGTTGACATTTTATATACTTTTTTTTTTTCATTTCATTTATTATATTCCATAGATCTTCCATTAGCAATGAAGCTTTGAAATGTGGAACAAATCAAAGTTTTACAAGATTACAATTACAATTACAATTTTCACAAATTTTTACATATTTTACAATTTTCTACAATCTTTTTTACAATTTTCTACAATATTTTGGCGAGATGTAGTGAGATGAGGTGAGGCCCGAGGATTCGCCAAAAGATTACCTGGCATTTGCCTTATGGTTGGGGAAAACCTCGGAAAAACCCAACCAGGTAATCAGACTAAAGGGGGTGAAATGAAGTGAGGCCGAGGACTCGCCATAGACTATCTGGCATCAGTCCCACTTCTGGGGAAAACCTCGGAAGAAACCAATCAATGAGACCAAATGGGGGATCCAACCCAAGCCCGAGCGCAGCTCCGGATCAGCAGGCCAGCGAGTCTGCAGACTGAGCTACATCGATGGCTCTACTAAAAATATACAGTATATAGCCAAGCAGATTATTAAATTTACAAACACAAACGATTATTCGTCAGTTGAGCTATAAAATATAATAAGTTGATTGAATGTAAGTCATAAACAATTCAATCAGTTGAGATACACAGAAACTGATAATATATGTCATGCAAATTACTTCAAATTATAAACATAAACAATTCATCAATAGAGCTATACAGATTACTATTCAATTTAAAGCATATACAATTCATCAGCCAAACTATACAACAGATACAATACAAAGTAAACAGTTTAATTCAATTTACAAGCATACTACCGTTAAGCTATGCAAATTTGTACAATTCATATCAAGTATATTAAGTCAATTGCCATTATACAAGGAGCGCACTCAATTGAGTGACTTGGTGGCCGGGATCTCACAATAACATGCACTGTTTGGCGAAGAATCTACTTAAAGATTAATAGAATATATCTGTTATGGTAAGAATTGATATTAGATTTTGAAAGTTTCCTCGTCACAAGAGGATCACAACATGAATATGAATACCCTTGATGAATAGAGAGGAAAAGGATGATTCTGTGCAAGTCTTGCACGCTAAAATAAGCTGGTTACCAGTTTGCATTCTGCAAATTTTAATCAATAGGTTGGGCAGTTAAATCGCAGCCATAGCGACAGCAACTTTTACTTCCTAGAGCGGATAAATATAGGTTCTAAAATCATTCGTAATAATAACTTTCCTCCTGCGTCCATTATTATATACTTACTAAAGCCGCCATTAAACATCTTTATAATTAATCAAGTTTGACATCGATATAAACCATAATTACTACGGTCGATTTTCATTAATGGCGCTTTCATTCTGCAGAGTTCTCTGTGTGGTCGGCAACCGCTCCAATGAGGATGACGCAGATTTATACCGAGGCCATGGTTTCCATATTTATGATACCGGGAACCTCCAATTTTTATTATCCAAAACAACTTTAGCCTGCATCGTCATGTCTTGAAGCCAAATGTTGTACTTGTACTGAATGTAAACATAGAAGTGCAAAATTTATGCAGCCGATACAGCAGAGACTACCTAACAAAAAAATCTAATAAATTTTATGTTCGCCCCGGAAAAATATACTGTATATCTTTTGTAGAAATTAATAACGGTCTAAGGTCGAGAAATATATTTGAGTAAGATTACGAGACATGAACCAACAGACAGCAGAACCGACAGTAGTAGGTACTAAAAGTGAGTAAGAGAAGGTCATTTGTAATTAGAATACGGGACATGCTCCACAATTTTAACAAATTAAAGAATGGAAATCAAGCTTTCAGGTATAACTCCCTGTAAAGTTGATTTGAATAATTTCGAGGGAAAAATTGTTCCGGGGCCGGGCATCGAAATTACGATTGAGATTGCAATGTAGCAACCTGTCCTTGCGTCCGATATCTGAGCACAACGATCTATCTTTACGTATAAGATTGCAGTGTAGCAACCTGTCTTTTCGTCCGATAAGTATCTCAGCACAACGATCTATCTTTGCGTATGAGTTTACAGTATAGCAACCTGTCTTTTCGTCCGATATCTCATCACAACAATCTATCTTTGCGTATGAGTTTACAGTGTAGCAACCTGTCTTTTCGTCCGATATCTCATCACAACAATCTATCTTTGCGTATGAGTTGACAGTGTAGCAACCTGTCTTTTCGTCCGATATCTCAGCACAACAATCTATCTTTGCGTATGAGTTTACAGTGTAGCAACCTGTCTTTTCGTTCGATAAGTATCTCAGCACAACGATCTATCTTTGCGTATGAGTTTACAGTGTAGCAACCTGTCTTTTCGTCCGATATCTCATCACAACAATCTGGCTTTGCGTATGAGTTTACAGTGTAGCAACCTGTCTTTTCGTCCGATATCTCAGCACAACGATCTATCTTTGCGTATGAGTTTACAGTGTAGCAACCTGTCTTTTCGTCCGATAAGTATCTCAGCACAACGATCTATCTTTGCGTATGAGTTTACAGTGTAGCAACCTGTCTTTTCGTCCGATATCTCATCACAACAATCTGTCTTTGCGTATGAGTTTACAGTGTAGCAACCTGTCTTTTCGTCCGATATCTCAGCAAAACGATCTATCTTTGCGTATGAGTTTACAGTGTAGCAACCTGTCTTTTCGTCCGATAAGTATCTCAGCACAACGATCTATCTTTGCGTATGAGTTTACAGTATAGCAACCTGTCTTTTCGTCCGATATCTCATCACAACAATCTATCTTTGCGTATGAGTTTACAGTGTAGCAACCTGTCTTTTCGTCCGATATCTCATCACAACAATCTATCTTTGCGTATGAGTTGACAGTGTAGCAACCTGTCTTTTCGTCCGATATCTCAGCACAACAATCTATCTTTGCGTATGAGTTTACAGTGTAGCAACCTGTCTTTTCGTCCGATAAGTATCTCAGCACAACGATCTATCTTTGCGTATGAGTTTACAGTGTAGCAACCTGTCTTTTCGTTCGATATCTCAGCACAACGATCTATCTTTGCGTATGAGTTTACAGTGTAGCAACCTGTCTTTGCGTCCTATATCTCAGCGCAACGATGTACGCGTATCTTTAACTATGAAACTGCAGTGTACCAACCTGTCCTTGCAAGTGATAACCCAGCTCATCGATTTATTTTTGCTTATGAGATCGCAGTATAGCAACCTATCTTTGCCTCCGATATCTCAGCGCAACGATCTATCTTTACGTATGAGATCGCAGTGTAGCAACCTATCTTTGCCTCCGATATCTCAGCGCAACGATCTATCTTTACGTATGAGATCGCAGTGTAGCAACCTATCTTTGCCTCCGATATCTCAGCGCAACGATCTATCTTTACGTATGAGATCGCAGTGTAGCAATCTATCTTTGCCTCCGATATCTCAGTGTAACGATCTATCTTTACGTAATGAGATCGCAGTGCCGCGAACCTGTCTTTGCGTCCGATATCACAGCATAACGATCTATCTTTGCGTATGTAATCACAGTGAAACAGCCTGTCTTTGCCTCCGATATCTCGGTGCAACAATCTATCTTTACATAATGAGATCGCAGTGTAGCAACCTATCTTTGCCTCCGATATCTCAGTGCAACGATATATCTTTACGTATGAGATCGCAGTGTAGCAACCTATCTTTGCCTCCGATATCTCAGTGCAACGATCTATCTTTACGTATGAGATCCCAGTGTAGCAACCTATCTTTGCCTCCGATATCTCAGCGCAACGATCTATCTTTACGTATGAGATCTCAGTGTAGCAACCTATCTTTGCCTCCCATATCTCAGCGCAACGATCTATCTTTACGTATGAGATCGCAGTGTAGCAACCTATCTTTGCCTCCGATATCTCAGCGCAACGATCTATCTTTACGTATGAGATCGCAGTGTAGCAATCTATCTTTGCCTCCGATATCTCAGTGTAACGATCTATCTTTACGTAATGAGATCGCAGTGCCGCGAACCTGTCTTTGCGTCCGATATCACAGCATAACGATCTATCTTTGCGTATGTAATCACAGTGAAACAGCCTGTCTTTGCCTCCGATATCTCAGTGCAACAATCTATCTTTACATAATGAGATCGCAGTGTAGCAACCTATCTTTGCCTCCGATGTCTCAGTGCAACGATCTATCTTTACGTATGAGATCGCAGTGTAGCAACCTATCTTTGCCTCCGATATCTCAGTGCAACGATATATCTTTACGTATGAGATCGCAGTGTAGCAACCTATCTTTGCCTCCGATATCTCAGTGCAACGATCTATCTTTACGTATGAGATCGCAGTGTAGCAACCTATCTTTGCCTCCGATATCTCAGTGCAACGATCTATCTTTACGTATGAGATCGCAGTGTATCAACCTATCTTTGCCTCCGATATCTCAGTGCAACGATCTATCTTTACGTATGAGATCGCAGTGTAGCAACCTATCTTTGCCTCCGATATCTCAGTCCAACGATCTATCTTTACGTATGAGATCGCAGTGTAGTAACCTATCTTTGCCTCCGATATCTCAGTGCAACGATCTATCTTTACGTATGAGATCGCAGTGTAGCAACCTATCTTTGCCTCCGATATCTCAGTGCAACGATCTATCTTTACGTATGAGATCGCAGTGTATCAACCTATCTTTGCCTCCGATATCTCAGTGCAACGATCTATCTTTACGTATGAGATCGCAGTGTAGCAACCTATCTTTGCCTCCGATATCTCAGTCCAACGATCTATCTTTACGTATGAGATCGCAGTGTAGCAACCTATCTTTGCCTCCGATATCTCAGTCCAACGATCTATCTTTACGTATGAGATCGCAGTGTAGCAACCTATCTTTGCCTCCGATATCTCAGTGCAACGATCTATCTTTACGTATGAGATCGCAGTGTAGCAACCTATCTTTGCCTCCGATATCTCAGTCCAACGATCTATCTTTACGTATGAGATCGCAGTGTAGCAACCTATCTTTGCCTCCGATATCTCAGTCCAACGATCTATCTTTACGTATGAGATCGCAGTGTAGCAACCTATCTTTGCCTCCGATATCTCAGTGCAACGATCTATCTTTACGTATGAGATCGCAGTGTAGCAACCTATCTTTGCCTCCGATATCTCAGTGCAACGACCTATCTTTACATAATGAGATCGCAGTGCATCAGTCTGTCTTTGAGTATGAGAGTCTTTGCGTGGAATATTTCACCGGGATTTATCTTTGAGTATGAGACTGCAGTGCAGAAACTCCTCTTTGCAACTATTATAACGTTATGAGTCGAAGTATCCTTTCACATAGTCATGCCTTCTTACATTTGCACCTCATGCGTACGTGCATTAGGATAACTGCGCATCTGAACAGGTGCTTGATATCGCATAACTGACGTCGGCCACAGGATCGCGATTTTATGGTTTGGAAGGAAAAGCTACTGTGGACATGCGAGACAATTACCTACGTGCGTTCGCTATCACGTGGGAACGCCGCAACTCGAGGTCGCTGAAGGACGCGCATTCTCACTTGTTTGTCACACTGAGCCGCAGGTGACTCCGCGACACTCCGACTCCGGGAACTGAAACGCGGGCACTTGGTACCGACGTCTCCGCGGACAAGCCTCATTAATATGAGTTGTGTTAGCTTCGATGGCGCCGACCTGAATTCAACAACATTCGGATATAAGATCGTACGGTTCATAGTGCCACAACTCCACCTGTTTCTGCAACGATTCCTATAGTCTAACTGAACGTGCTTACTCATTACTAATTTCAGCAAAGACAATAACCGACGTTCCTTTACGACAGCTGAATCCGAATTGTGAAATATAACGATAAATTACACCAATAAAATAAGCTTAACATGATTTCATTATCATCATCATCATCATCATCATCATATCCTTAATCATTTTCAACGTATCCGTCGTCATTATCACCATATTCTTCGTCATTCTCACCGTATCCGTCATCATCGCATTCGTCGTCATTGTCATCATATCAGTCTTCATTATCACCATATCCTTCGTCATTATCACCGTATCCGTCGTCATTATCACCGTATTCGTCATCATTATCATCGTATTCGTCGTCACTGTAATCACATCAGTCTTCATTATCACCATATTCGTCATTATCACCGTATCTGTCGTCATTATCACAGTATCCATCATCATTATCATCGTATTCGTCGTCATGGTAGTCATATCAGTCTTCATTATCACCATATTCTTCGTCATTATAACTGTATCCGTCGTCATTATCATTGTATACGTCATCATTATCATCGTATTCGTCGTCATTGTAATCATATCAGTCTTCATTATCACCATATTCTTTGTCATTATCACCGTATCCGTCGTCATTATCATAGTATTCGTCGTCATTGTCATATCAGTCTTCATTATCACCATATTCGTCATTATCACTGTATCCGTCGTCATTATCACCGTATTCGTCATCATCATCGTATTCGTCGTCATTGTAATCATATGTCTTCATTATCACCGTATCTGTCGTCATTATCACCGTATCCATCATCATCATCGTATTCGTCGTCATTGTAATCATATCAGTCTTCATTATCACCATATTCGTCATTATCACTGTATCTGTCGTCATTATCACCGTATCCATCATCATTATCATCGTATTGGTCGTCATTGTAATCATATCAGTCTTCATTATCACCACATTCTTCGTCATTATCACCGTATCCGTCGTTATTATCATAGTATTCGTCATCATTGTCATATCAGTCTTCATTATCACCATATTCGACATTATCACCGTATCCGTCGTCATTATCATCGTATTCGTCATTAATATCTTATTCATCATTATTATAGTATTCGTCGTCATTGTCATTTAAGTCTTCATTATCACCATATTCGTCATTATCACCGTATCCGTCGTCATTATCATCTTATTCGCCGTTATTATATCAGTCTTCATTACCATCGTATTTGTCGTCACTGTCATCATATCAGTCTTCATTATCACCATATCCTTCTCATTATCCCCTATCCGTCGTCATTGTCATCATATTCGTCGTCATTGCCATCATTTTCGTCGTCATTATCATCGTATTCGTCATTATTACCTATCTGTCTTCGTATCACCATATCCGTCCTCATTGTCATCGTATCCGTCTTCATTATGAATCACCATACAAATATGAGTAAGTTAAAGTGTCGATTCAACGAGCAAATTCAAGGAATACTCTTCTAGTAAAAGAGTTCGTAGGATTTTGTTTAATTTCTTCTTCTAGTAAAAGAGTTCCTATGCAATTTATCCTCTGATTGAGGTTCTGGCTGATATGTACATCTATTATCAGGCAGCACATCTCACTTGACGATATGTGTCAGAGGAAGATAGTTTCCTCATAAATGGTGCCTTGTTGGTATGACTTGTGAAGTTCAGACCTGTCTTCGGACAGTTGACTAAACAACAACAACATGCAATTGTGTCTGCGATCTGGAAGGAGATCTGCAGAGGCGGATGACGAAATAAGCTTGGAAAAGAAGTGCAGTACGAGTCCATGCAGAGTCTAGTCTGACCAAGGAGATTTCAGCAGTACCCTCTAAAATTTGTTTCCAACTACAGCACTGATCACTGGCATATTTAATTGAGCATTCGTGACGTTACGAACGGTACATTAGTTTCTTCTTCTGCATACGTGACATATCTAATGGTGAAATATGGAAAAATAGTGATAAACTAAACATTTTGTCCTCCAGTGTTTGACGGAAATCCTAGAATCTTCCATGTTCTCAAGCCCACTTCGCTTTCTGTTGAATGTTGTTTGGCTTGGATTTCCGACTTGTTTCTCGAATGTAAACCGGATGAATTATGTTTCGCTCCCTCAAGGTTGTAACAATTTTTATTACGCAAGTCAAAATTGTTGTTTTGAAATATTATTATCCGAAGGCACAAAATAGTTTCCCGCCATTTCTCTGTGACGCACTGTTTCAAGTACTGTTAAGAGTGACCTTAAAATCTTGTGCCAGAATTAGTGTTTGAAACACAGGGGCTCACTTCTATCAGGAATTTCGCAAATGCATTCTAAAATACCGTTTAACTGGGTTACATGGTAATGTCCTTACGGTTGTATTAATAATTAAATAATACTATTTAAGAAATTCTGTGTTTAAACAACATACAGGATAAAATTTATACTTCAGTTCTAGTAGTTATTTACATGCATGAAATTTGTAGCAATAGGAACTGGCCTTCCTGCCCTATTATCTCCTCGCTTAGTTGCCTCATGAGTGATGTCTTATTGATATCATTTCTGAGGTTCCAACCTGTCTTCGGACAGTTGACTTAGCTCTTTTCTGAAAACATTAATTTCTGTTAGGAATTGGACGTCTACTTAATATTAATTAATGGTCACGTGATTTCCCTTCTTTCTGCGACACTACGACAAAACCATTTGGAACGAAGTAGATAGCATGTCTGAGTAATTTTACCTTTTCAGTTAGGACAGAAGTGAAGATTGAATTTACAGTACGTAAGGTACTCTTTTATAGAGTAGGTACAGAATTATTTCAACATGAGTTACTAGTACGAAGGACGAAACTGGTAATTGGAATTAGGTACAATAGTCTATAGTGTGATAATATGCAAAAAAGAACCGAAACTTGTAACGAAATGAACGGCCACCATTTTCAAAGTTGTGTTATGATTATTTTTCAATTTAACTTCATTCTCTATATTGTAAGCCAATGTGCTGTACACAATATAATGTACAGCAGTGGCAAAATAACCGGACCGACCCTAGTAGCTGATTTCAGAGTCTAAGATTCAAATTTTTGCTAGTCACAAAACACATCCATTTTGTATAATTAATTGTAACAATGAAATTTATTGCATTTGTTCGATTCTTACCGTCTTTTGTTTCCTTCAGTGCCTCAAACTTACAGACGAAAAAACTTTGAGAGTTTTATTTTCATCTGGCATCAATATTACATTTCTACCTCTATTCGGCAAAGATAACTGCATATTTTTACATTAAATAGCAGTACATACCTCTGGCTTTACTGTCCATATTGAAATTACCACAGTTTGACACAATACATAGCACAGGATTCTTCTGTATCAGCTACAAGGGTCGGTCCGGTTTTTTTTTTTTTTTTGCCACTACTGAACACTGCATAATGAATACGTCCAAATGGATAGCTCAGTTCGTGAGTAAAAACACTTACTGTTAATACAGTACTGTATTTTGATTAAACAAAAACCTAATGAAAATTATCAAACTCAAAATCGCGATATTTCCTAGTTTACGTAAATGGATGAACTACTTTTCTTCCCTCCTATACCTATTAAATTAATTTGTTTGTATTTTACGTCAGTATCATCGAACTCCAGTCGTGAAAAGAGGTAGCAAACGGTGTTTCCGGTTCTCAACCGTTAATCCAAAGGTATAGCGAGGTTCATATTAGAAATGTTAGTAAAAATAAAATGATGTCCCGGTAATTCAGGTGAGCTAATGTCGCAGTGACGTCAAAATGACAAATCACTTGTAAACGGAGGGAGTTGCGGCACAAATAAACTAGAACAAAGTTAAACAGATCGTAAATCTTAATAACATCTTGAATCGTGACTGGTCCAGATTTCATTTCTAGAGAACGGAAATATTGCCCAGTTAATGAGTAAGAGTAACACCTCACAGTCTATCGTACAACAATTGATTGTCATTCAGTGTTTTGGTAATTATACACGGAATTTAGGTAGTTTCTTTGTAATTAAGGGACAGATTCAAAACAAACAAGATTCGTTTGTGCGAGATCGTGCGTATTTGCTTGGTTTCCGCACAAAACCAATCCGCGGAAAGTCTAAAATTCCACATTCAGTATTCCCAACCTAACACACATAACAATTTCCCTCTTCTGACCGCTTAAGTGACATATTGATTTTACTGCTTTAGGCTTTTAACATATTATTTTTAGAGACGTTCAATATAGTAATAATTATAAATTGGAAACTTACACTGCAATTTTACCTAAATTGCACTGTTAATTATTATTGTTTTTAAATATTTGCAAAAATTAAGTAAACTCTAAGTCATTACATAACCTTACCGTTTGTTTTAAGTTCGCATTTATAGACTGGGGGGGGGGGGGAAGACAGACGTATATCACGGCCTGCTGGAATATAGTAAACACAGAAAACATTTTTAAGCAACAATGTTGAAGATAGATATTTTTGTTTTGCAAATTTGCTGTCATTGAACAGAAATCAAGATGGAGATTTCATTGCACCTAATTAGAAATTCCTCTTTCAGGTATGTAATAAACGATCTTCGCACAAAATAATGTACGATATACGAGCGGTATGTTTTCTTTCAATTCTCGGAAATTAAAAAGCTCAACTACGTTTCGCTTTTTCAAACTTTTCCTCGAACATGAAAACTTCAACATACCGCTCTTGTAACGCATATTACTATTTGTCCATCTCTCACTGAAACTGTAGCGCCGGTCAAGGTACATATTGTGCAATATAATAAGGTGGGAAAGCAATTAGGTACGTTCATTATGTAACTCATTATGCTATTGGTAGCACAATGTTCGTTTGTCTTCAAGGACAAAACTGTGTAGCAAGAATGCAAGTCGGGATTCAAATAAACAGGTCATTAAATGCAGGCTGCACATAATCACGTAATTGCTAATTAGGTGCTGCAGCAATCGCCCAAAAAGTATGACAATTTCAAACACTGCCACTACCTTCGGCACAAACTGTCACACTTAACTATTCCGTCTATCCAGCTGTCTTGATAGATCGTTGGAAGAGCGCTAGATTGCGACAAAAGC
This sequence comes from Periplaneta americana, assembly GCF_040183065.1. Lineage (NCBI taxonomy): Eukaryota > Metazoa > Arthropoda > Insecta > Blattodea > Blattidae > Periplaneta > Periplaneta americana. The sequence goes on from NC_091122.1 coordinate 34,723,760, forward strand.
GGATCCGAGTTCAAACCTCGTCGTAGGTGGCGTTGCATGTTGCATAACTTATGTGGTGGTCGTTCCACCAACACTCAACAATTCCCCTTATAATTATACAGGGTGTTAAAAAGATTATCCAATATTTTAGGAGGTGATAGTATGCATCAAAACAAGGAAAAGAGTCTAGGCCCTAATAAACATGGGTCCTACAAGACATACTTTCTGAGATCTGTACACTTTTTCATTAGGAGCTACTCAATGTGACGTCCATTTATGGCAAAGCATTTTTCTGCCCTACAATACAACAGGCTACCAGATAATCAAACCGTAGTTGACACCCTTGGCATGGAATACTGATACGTCGCAAGGAATACTGAAAACAAAAGCTTGGTTGCGGATATGAGCAGGGTTCAGGACAGATGGTGTTGTGAATTTTCGTAATCAGCATGTGTAGGCTGATGAAAATTCCCATACAGTTAAAGAAATAGGCATCAGCACCGATTCTCAATCAAAATATGGGCAAGCGTTCTTGGCGATAGGTTAAGGCCATACGTGCTACCACAGAGATTAACTGGGGCTCGTTATCAGGACTCTCTTATTAACGTATTGCCTACCTTGCTGGAGTATGTGCCATGTCAGCAAAGACTACAGATGTGGTTCATGCATGATGGCACACCAGCACACTTTTTCCGCAATGAGCGTGAACTCCTGACGCTGACATTTCAGGATCGCTGGATTGATTGGGGAGGCCTCACATCTTGGCCTACTAGTTCCCCAAGCCTAAATCCCCTAGACTTTTGGTTATCAAGAACAACCAGGTCAATTTCAAAGAGTGTGTGATACCTTACGCCGAAGGGCAGAGGAATGCATTGCCATGAATGGGCGTCACATTGAGCACCTCCTATGAACAAGTGTACAGATCTCAGAAAGTTTGTGTTGTAGGACCCATGTTTATTAGACATTATTTTCTTGTTTTGATGCCTACTAGCACCTCCTAAAATATTGGATACTTTTTAACACCCATGGCCTCATGGCCTTAACTCTACCAGAGTACATAAATAAATGAAACATTATACATATTAGCTCAGTCTCGAAAAATATGGCACCACTTGTGCCTCCGCAACGGCCACCAAGTCACTCAATTGAGTGCTCTCCTTGTATAATGGCTAATGATGTAAAAACTGTTTTAATCCGTTTAAATCCGTTTACATCGGTTTTCATGCCTTCAAGGTGTTAGGTACAGCTTACAGCAGGAAACTTTTTGGAAATATTCAACATTTCCTTCCGCCATTACTGTATCTTGTACAATAATGAAAATTGGTATGTGTAAACTGCTGCTGCTTGGTTATTTAACGACGCTGTATCAACTACGAGGTTATTTAGCGACGATGGGATTGGTGATAGCGAGATTATATTTGGCGAGATGAGGCCGAGGATTCGCCATAGATTACCTGACATTTGCCTTATAGTTGGGGAAGACCTCGGAAAAAACCCAAGCGGGAATCGAACCCTCGCCCGAACGCAATTCCGGATCTGCAGGCAAGCGCCTTAGCCGACTGAGCTACGCCGGTGATTATTATTACTATTATTATCTATTTGTATTCTCAATTTTATAATTAATATTTGTGTCAAGAATCTTTTTCATTTGATAATGAAACCAATTAATACAATAAAACGTTATAACATTTTAAACAGCATTCTGGTTTAAAAACAATAAAAGCAGATCCTGTTTAAAATTTGGCGACATCACTGACAACGGCAGTTGACCCAATATCAACAGCAACATGTCGCACTTGGAGTAAGGCCACAAAGGGAAAACCACTAGAGGAGGGGGATTCGATCCGGTGCTGTGGATTGAACTTCGGAGTAGCTCAATGGTTAGAGCGCTTGGTACGTGGAAAAATTCAAATACGTGGGAGCAACAGTAACAAATATAAATGATACTGGGGAGGAAATTAAACACAGAATAAATATGGGAAATGCCTGTTATTATTCGGTTGAGAAGTTGTCAAAAAATCTGAAAGTTAGAATTTATAAAACAGTTATATTACCGGTTGTTCTTTATGGTTGTGAAACTTGGACTCTCACTTTGAGAGAGGAACATATGTTAAGTGTGTTTGAGAATGAAGTACTTAGGAAAATATTTGGGGCTAAGAGGGATGAAGTTACAGAAGAATGGAGAAAGTTACACAACACAGAACTGCACGCATTGTATTCTTCACCTGACATAATTGAAGGGTACACGGGAATAACGATCAAGGTCCATTTTAGAAAGTTTCGAGAAAAACGAATTTTAAAGTTTAAGCACTTAATACTTTGTTATGTGTGTATTTAATAGAAATTGACGTAGTGGAATGTCAAGAACGATTATTTCTTATTACTAGCTAGACCACATGATAGTACTTCCTTTCCACTATAAGATAGCATTATTAACTCAATTTCGATTTTTGATGGACCTTGATCGTTTTTCCCGTGTACCCTTCAATTAGAAACATTAAATCCAGACGTTTGAGATGGGCAGAGCATGTAGCACATATGGGCGAATCCAGAAATGCATATAGAGTGTTAGTTGGGAGGTCAGAGGGAAAAAGACCTTTGGGGAGGTCGAGATGTAGATGGGAGGATAATGTTAAAATGGATTTGAGGGAGGTGGGAAATGATGTGAAAGCGAACCTGCGGGTTCATTAAAAGCTATTTGTAAGTTATTATTATTATTATTATTATTATTATTAATTACAATTCTCACCATAGGCCTATAATACAATGGGTAATTTGTACAGACAGAATGATTTTAAAACCCACATGCAATGGTTTCATTATGTGCCATAGGAGTAGCCTTATAAAACCAAACAAAACTTGTCCGGGTTTTCACTCGATACAGTGAGAGCAGCAAGAAAGTCGGAGCTATGCCCGAGGAGGCGTGCCCGCCGGTTTCGCTGATTAGAAAGTCATCTCGCTGCCCTGCCTGGGAGGGAATGTACGTATCATAAAGGGATGATGGCCGCAGCAAACAGGTTTGTGACGGTGGGACAGTGGATTTAGGTCATGTGGGACCCGCATTACATCAGTCAAAACAAATGGAACTGGCCCCGTCCTTTTTCCATTACCTTAAAAAATTCCCTGCAATACGCACAGCTACGTAGCGTGAAATGAGATGATGGGATACCGGTAAAGCCTGGTTCACAATAAACCGGAAACAAACGACAACGAGAACGAGAACGGAAATATTGTTAAAATAAATGTATTTAAATGTGAACATTCACAATAGTTAATTGTAACATCATTGTATAGAGCACATCTAGGTCAGAAAGCATGGATAGGCATAACGGCTCGGTTAGAAAAGCCAACGTACTATGGTAGGAACGATCATGATTTTAAAATCAAATGTAGGAAAGAGAAAACGGATGTAGGTAAATTCTCATTTTTAAATAGAACTATAAATGATTGGAATGACCTACCTGCAGCGGACTTTGAGGGCTGTCCTTCCTTAAGGAGATTCAAGAATAACTTAAAAAGTCGTGTATAAAGTGCAAATTAAAATTAAGGTGATATTTAACATTTAATTTTTTAAGGTGACATGTATTTATTTAGCCTGACGAGTTACTCCCTTGGTTTGAATTGTAAATTATTTAAAAATAGCGTGTAAGAGGGCCTTAGACTAGAAATGTTTAGCTTAAATGTAGTTCTGTTTATAAGTATGCATAAGGGTGTAATTATTTGACTTATTTGAACTGTTGTATCAGTGAAGCGAGGTGAGTCAGTGAAGTTATGGTTTTACAGTGCAGTGATTAGTTCCGATCAGTGATAATTTATAGCGTCAAAGAAATGTGTTCTATAGTGAGAGTGAAATGTGTTATAGAGTGTCAGTGAAATGTGTTATAGTGTCAGTGAAATGTGTTATAGAGTGTCAGTGAAATGTTATAGTGTGTCAGTGAAATGTGTTATAGAGTGTCAGTGAAATGTGTTATAGTGTGTCAGTGAAATGTGTTATAGAGTGTCAGTGAAATGTGTCCTAAAGTGTCAGTGAAATGTGTTATAGTGTGTCAGCGAAATGTGTCCTAAAGTGTCAGTGAAATGCGTCATAGTGCCACTACAGTGTGTGAGATGAGAGTAAAGTGAAAGACTATTGAAACTTATGTAGGGCCTATACATATGTAGGTTGTATTGTAAAATTAGGTAATTTATGTTTTATTATTTATTGTAATTATTATGTTAAATTGTATTGTGTATTGTTTATATTGTAAATACCACTGCCACCGGGTGCTTGCCCACTTGCAGTGTAAATAAATACATACGTACATACAATGCTCACATTTAAATACATTTATTTTAACAATATTTCCGTTCTCTTTCTAGTTTCCGTTCCCGGTTTATTGTGAACCAGCCTTAACAGATTTCTGCATTCCAGGAGACAATTTTTAAATGGATACAATTTTATACTTCTGCGAAAGATTTGCATAGTTCTATGCACAGTTCTAGTCATATTACGAGTATGTCCAAAGGAATCTTTTAATGGGAAAAGGAGTACGTACTTCTGCGTACCTCTGGGATAAAAAAATCTAAGAAAGTATCTAGTGAAATTTCGACGGGAAGTGATTCCACATCCCCCATATTCTCCCGATCTTCGTATGGAGCGTGACATTGTATCGGGCAGAACACAGCGAAGTGAAGAGAAGCGACCGGAAACATTTGAAATGTGGATATGGAGAAGAATGGAGCGTGTGAAATGGACAGACAAAATAATAAACGAAGCTGTGCTAGAAAGAGTGAGTGAAGAAAGAATAGTGCTGAAACTGATCAGGAAAAGAAAGAGAAATTGACTGAGTCACTGGCTAAGAAGAACTGCTTACTGAAGGATGCACTGGAAGGAATGGTAAACAGGAGAAAAGTTCGCCGCATGTAGCACGTATGGGCGAATCCAGAAATGCATATAGAGTGTTAGTTGGAAGACTGTAGGGAAAAGACCTTTGAGGAGGCCGAGACGTAGATAGGAGGATAATATTAAAATGGATTTGAAGGAGGTGGGGTATGATGATAGAGACTGGATTAATCTTGTTCAGGATAGGGACCGATGGCGGACTTATGTGAGAGCTGCAATGAACCTCCGGGTTCTCTAAAAGCAATTTGTAAGTAGTAGTAGTAGTAGTAGTAGTAGTAGTAGTAGTAGTAGTAGTAGTAGTAGTAGTAGTAGTAGTAGTAATAATAATAATAGTAATAATAATAATAGTAATAATAATAGTAATAATAATAATAGTAATAATAGTAATAATAATAATAATAAAGACTTTTGGGGAAGCCGAAACATAGATGGGAGGATAATATTAAAATAGATTTGAGGAGGTGAAATATGATGGAGGTACCGGTAATGGATTAATCTTGCTCAGGGTAGGGATCGATGGTGGGCTTATGTGAGGGGGGCAATGAACCTCCGGGTTCCCTAAAAGCCATTTGTAAGTAATAATAATAATAATAATAATAATAATAATAATAATAATGAGATGGACAGGACATTAGCACATATGGATAAATCCAGAAATGCATATAGTGTGTTAGTTGGAGACCTGAGTGGAAAAGACCTTTGGGGAAGCCGAGACATAGATGGGAGGATAATATTAAAATGTATTTGAGGGAGGTGGAATATGATGGTATGTACTGGATTAATCTTGCTCGGGGTAGGGACCGATGGTGGACTTATGTAAGAGCGGCAATGAACCTCCGGGTTCTCTAAAAGCCATTTGTAAGTAATAATAATAATAATAATAATAATAATAATAATAATAATAATAATAATAATAATTGTAATAATACAAAGATTATAAAGATTTTTATTGCAAGCAAAAATTACATACAATAACATATTTTGCAATACTATTGTAATACTCGTATATGAATATTCTACAAAATTCGAAATTGATTACCAATCTCATAGTCAAATAGCCTACTGTACATATTGCAATATATTGTATAAATACAATGCAACTGGGTCACACCCGAAAAAACAAGATGCTTGGGTCGAGTGTGACAAAAAAAAAAAAAATAAAAAAAAAAAAAAAATAATAATAATAATAATAATAATAATAATAATGATGATGATGATGATGATGATGATGATGATGATGATGATGCAAACTGTTGAAGGCACCACAACCTGCGACTCTTTATCAAACTACCGCGATTACTTTCTATGCGGCACATCTGTTTCGGTGGGAGGGCTAGTCCAACTTCGCGAAGTTTTTGCATCGAGTGAAGCTCGGCAAAGCCCATCCTCTCTCTCTCAAGAGTGACGTCACCAGCTGTCGTCACTGCCTGCAACCTTGACCTTACTTCGCGACGCAATCTAACAAGTGAAGGTCAAACCCTTAAAAAATTACAAGTTATGAACGAATCCCATTGTGGGAAGGGAATACAGACATTAAAGGTTAACTTTCAATGTCTCTGTTCTAATATGCTTAGATTGACTGGCCGCTCTGTGTTCTGGACGCTGATGGATGGAGATTTAAATGACATAGGAAATGTGCGCATTACATAACGAGTCTGGCACGATACGGTCGCTGAAATGTGATTTACTTGCGACAACCAACTTCATTCAGATTCTACCGTCAGTCTGGAACCCGAAAGGAACTGAGTGGGGCATTCAAAATGTCTCTCTTGCGCCTGTAATCAATTTTACAACAGTACACATCCTGGAACGGTCACTTACTTTAATATAGTACCTCCTAGACGCCCGGCTATAGAAATAGAAAGTCCACTGTACATTACTTGAAAACAATGGACACCATTCTCATCTCCAACTCAAATCCTACTACTTTCTGAAGGCTGCAACCCCGCACAACTGCATGATACAGTAACAGGAACCTCCAAGTTCCGGCTTGTAACCCACAAAAATAGTAGTAATATTTATTTACGTAACTGGGACAGAAAGTGATACTTTTGCGTGCGAGTGAGACGTTTATGGACGAGACATTAGCCGAGGTCGGAATTTCGAAACAAGTGCGTCAAAGACACTTTCATACTAGTTACGTATAACATTTTTTGGCACAAATACATGGAAATTATATGTGATTTAATTAGTGTTGTTGGATTTAATCGATTAATCGATCAATTTCTGTTGTAAGATTAATCGATCAAAAATATTTAATCGAACAATCGAGTCCTTTACAATTAATCGGTTATAGTTGATATTAATTATCATTTTGTTAATCCAACCTCATACTAAAAATTTCGACAATATTTCTCTCTCGGAAATTGCTTACTTAAAAGGACAATAGTACTGTTACTTTCTACTATTAAACCAGGTAGCGTAGGGAAAATCTTTGCACAAACACTTCAGAAAGAGATGGAGATATGAGGACAGTGACCTAGTCTACCTCTATTGAAAGTTGAAACACAATGCAAAACCCTTATTAAGTTTTATGGTTTTCCAAAAAAAACTTTCACCTTGTTATCAGCTCTCTTCCTAAAGTCTGTGTGATGTATCTTGTCTCACTGTGAAAAGAGAGAGAAAGGAGATATGTCTTACTTCGTCTGTATTGTTATGGCGATGGGGGAGTGGAGCGATGCCGTCCATCTATCCAGTGGCGGAAGGGACTAGTTAATATTCTGTACCACAAAATAAAATAACAAAATGTCTATCTTGGTACTGTGTAGTTCCGTCACTGAGCTTGTCTTTCAAGAAACTGAGTTCCGGTAGCCTGTACAATAACAAGGTTTTGAAAGGAATACTGAAAATTTACAACCCTCCTATAATCTCCACCCTCATTTGAAGGGACTTGGTTTTATTACTGAGACAACATAAACCTTACCAGGTATAGCATATGAAATACATACTTTTCTGTGATTCGTCCCTCTCATCTCTTATAAAATAGCCATGTCTACACTGTGTGCAAGTGAGAGTGTAACTACCTTATTCTCTTCTTATCTAAAATTGGTAATTCGATTACAATAGGGGCCAGTCTTCTTTTCGACCGCTGTACTTTTGCAGTTGCAGTTTCTGTACTGAGCTTGTGTGTTTAGTTTGATAAAGAAAAAAAAAATCAGTTTTCTGTAGTTTATGAAAAGTGTAAACTCTATTATGTCATAAGAGAATTTGAGAGGTAAACTCGGTGAAACGTTTGGATTTAAATTGAACGATCGTGGAGAAGTGCTTGACAGAAAAAAAGTTTTTTTTTTCGTGTTTAGTGATGCAGGAAACATTGTTAATAAACGTAGACCGGCTATGTTCACGACGCGCTGTAGACTGTTTAGTCTTCGCTCTTTAGTGCCTCAGGGGGTACGTTGTGCTACTCAGAACTCCACATGAGAATGTAGACACTTATGCGCATGTGCGAAGCTGAAATTACTGCTCTGATTGGCTATTTTTACGCGGGGAAGTGCTGTAGTCAGCACGTCACAGCTTGGAGATTGCAAAAGTAAAGCGTAACGAAAGAATGCTTGTTTGTGGAAGAACTCGGAATTATGTACAATGTATTTGGTAATTCAAGTGTCCGACTGCTGCTGCCATCTACTTGTTTTTTGGGGTTCCTGAATCAGTCAGCATGCGACAGAAAATGGAATCCCAGAAAATTGAAGCCAAGGAAGTATATGACCGTATAATTCAGGAAACTGCTCATCGTTTCCAGACGCAGCAAAGTTTTTTGGTAATTTTTCGCATAATTTTCCTGAACGCGAACTTGAAGTTGCTGTCAACAGCTATACTGTACTGAACAAAGGAGTGTTGAAGACACAACTTGGATTTCTATACGGAAGATTAGACTTCCGAAATATAGATGGAGCTGTTCAATTGTTACAATACATAGCCTCCAACAATTATTCATAGGATCCATTCTGTGAAGTAACGAAGTTGTTAAATATTTTAGCTACAACACCAATGACCACTGCTGAGCCAAAAAGTCTTTTTTTTTTTTTTTGCTTGAAACGCAAAAAAACATAAGGGACACGATGTCCCAGGATCGCCTCTTGCAATACGGTCAATAGAAAAGAGTATGATGTCCAAGATGGAGGGGTTTAACACCAGTGTATTTGCCAAGTTCTGCAGTAGGAAGGAACGTCGTATGGACTTCATATTTCGTCACTAGGCGAGTCTCAAATTAAGATAAATATACACCTTGATTACACAACTTTTAACACTGTATCATTTCGGAATACGTATGGTAAGACTTTCCTGTGTTAAATTTCAAAGTACCTCGTTTACATGTTTCGACCTATTTATGGGTCATCTTCAGAACTGGTCGTTGTTGGTCTTGGCGCCACTTGTTCTATTTCCTGTGAGGGTATGTTCCTATGGTATAGTGTAGAGTCAAAGAGTGTGTGTTTTGAAGTTGAGTTGTGTGTTGAGAATTTCGTTGGGGTGTGTTTTTGTGTGTCTGTATATTTCATATTGTTCTAGTGTGTTTAGTTTCTGGCTTTTTGGTTGGATGTGTAGTATTTCCATGTCTGTGTTGATGTCTCTGTGGGTGTGGTTAGCATTTGTGATGTGTTCTGCATATGTGGAGGTGTTTTGTAGTTTTGTTATGGCTGTGATGTGTTCTTTGTAACGTGTTTGAAACGATCTGCCTGTATGTCCTATGTAGAAGTTGTTGCAGGTGTTACATTTGAGTTTGTATGCGCCTGTGTGGTTGTATTTGTTTGTTTGTGTGTTGAGATGTTTTTGTGGAGTGTTATTTGTTCTGTATGCGATGTTGTAATTTAATTTCTTGAATGAGGTTGCAATTTTGTGTGTTTTTGTTTTCGTATGTTAATGTGATATATTTTTTGTGTTCTTGTGTTTGTGTTGTATTCTTATGTTTTTGTGACCAACAACGACCAGTTATGAAGATGACCCATAAATAGGTCGAAACACGTAAACGAGGTACGTTGAAATTCAACACAGGAAAGTCTTACCATACATATTCTCTAACATAAATACATATAAATTTATACGGTCTTACTAATAAAAACTCTACATACAAATGTTTAACTGTCTTATACTTATACAATGAGTAGCTCGTTTATACGCCGTGTGTAAATTCCTTACTAATAATCACTACATACGTCGTGTATAACAGTATAACTGTTACACAGCTACATCATAGTTTCGTCATTACTTCGTTATGAAAGGTAATAGAATATCTGAGGTTCTCTATTGGATCCGGTAGAGCGCTCTAGTGTGGCGTGTTAAATATCGATAGTACAACTGGCTCTAATCGATTACCACACTACATTTTGGTCAAAGAGTACAAGCTACAGCAATATTATTCTAATTATTCTGTGGTCTTTGCTTTGTTCTTCTGTGGTTACCAGGCAACCATCATCATAAAATGACAGTCGATATGGAACAGCTGTTAGAGGGGAGGCCATTTTTTCGCTATATACAATGCTTAAACAAGGGGTTTCGTGTATATAACTACTGCAAAGCAATTCCCATTGTATAGTTACAGCCTGTTTATACATCCATCACTTATTCACTGTTTATTAGTAACGTTTTCTGTCTCAACTCTGCAAAAGTCTAGTATAAAAACTATACACAGTTTATTAGTAAGACTGATACAGTAGGCCGATATAGAGATTGTAGCACACTCATTATTTTGACCACCAGCCAACGGTATTGATTTGTGTGAGGAAGATCGATGTACGGTGAAAGTTTAAAAAATATATCTAGGACAACAAAATATAGCACCTAAGTAGTAACATCAAAGAACCTTCAATTAGAAGATATTCAAGATGGATCGTACTACTCCGGGTGTGACGAGCCCAGTTTAAAACCCGTGCAACAGGAAGACCATTGTTGAGATACCCCGCATATTTGGCAATCCCATTTATCCCTCGAGACGCAAGGACATAATTTAGGAGGCTGTGCTCGCAGACCAAGGCCGACGGAATGGCTGGGAGGGGAGCAGCAGGCTGATGAGATGTGACAGTTGCCGGCCGAGCTGAGCTGACTCATCGCCTGCCTCATTCACTTCTGTATGAAAAGATGAAAATCAGGCAGCGGCCGACCGGCCAGACGTTGTTCTCATTTTAACGGGTTTGAACCGCCTTGTCTCCTGCGTAACAAGTACAAGCGATGATAATAATAATAATAATAATAATAATAATAATAATAATAATAATAAGGGAGCGGATTCTTATGTTCTAAAAAATTTAAATATATTTATTTTTATGTGCTAAAAAGTACGAAAATATTTGCTAAAAATAAAAAGATATATATTTTTTTTAAATATGACACAAATATCTTACTTAGCTTGAAAAAAACAATGTTGCTAGGTACTCACCAATCACACTTGAGTGCTAGTAGTTGGCCGAGAATTGCAGTGAACAACAAAGGTCATCTCCAAATTCTCCATCACAAATGCATGCCGAATATCTCTGAACAACGACTTATACTGTGAAAACGATCTTTCCACATCACAGGACGTCAGACGTGCATATTTAAAGAGACGAATGTCACAAACACAAACATTGTCAATTTCACCTACAGGCACACCCTCCAATACTTGAGCAACTTTACACATGTTTTTATATCCACTGTTTTTCCCAAACACATTCTGGAATTTGTCCCTTCGTACTTGTACTTCTGAACCTGGTAGCGAGTCTAGTTTAATTTCCACGGTACGCACCTCCCTGTTTCAGACAACAAGTTTTTGGATGTTTCGAGTTTTTTATGGTGTCACACAAAAAGCTTAGATTTGCTCATAGGAAAGCCAAATCGTTTTTTAAACAACTATCTTTCAGTATATCTTGATGGATATTGATTGAAGAAGCCCGATAACAGGGAGTCACAAGATATATTGCCTTACTTGACAGACATGAGCGAGAGGCGAGAGATTTGTTTAAATTAAATAATGTTCATACCCGAGCTCTTATCTGTTGTGTTTCACAAACAAAGCGTGGAATGAAATCATCTTCAGCAACAATAAACATTCCTGATTATGTGTTGCAAGATCTCTCTTCCTTGTCCATGTTAATTTATTCTCTGATAATAACACTGATATGCTGCCTAGCAGTTCTCAGAACTTGAGGCGATACTATTACAAAAATGGATCACGGATACACCACACAGCGCTTAGAAACACGAAGCAACCGAGAATTCTTAAAAAGATAACGTACTTCTGAGTGATATAATTGATTTAGTTTTAAAATACTTAAAAGTTCTTGTAAAAAAATTATTTAAGTAAAAAAAAACTCCAAGATTTATGTATTTATAATACATTTTCTGAAAATATGTATTTACATAATGTTTTTGTGAAAATATGTGTTTTTATGTGAAATAAAATTCGGGTTTTAAACTTGAAACTTCATGTTCGGAAAGTTTAACTTTGTTAATTGTGTTTTATCACACGCAAAAAGAATATTTAATTACATAGAAATCCGCTCCTTAATAATAATACTACTAATAAAATTTTTATGTTGTTCTTACTTACTTACAAATGGCTTTTAGACAACCTGAAGGTTCACTGCTACCCCCACATAAGCCCGCCATCGATCCCTATCCTGTGCAAGATTAATCCAGACTCTATTATCATATCCCACCTCTCTGAAATTAATTTTAGTACAGTAAAACCTTGCTAAAACGCACCCTCTATAAAAAGGAAACCTGCTCTAACGAAAAATAAATTTGGGAACGGAATGATTCCCTATGAAAAATAATACTTTAAAACGGTAAACTGCCTAACGCGAAAACGGAATCATTTTTGGGCACCATTTATGTATTAAAAAAAAAAACTGACTAAAACGGATAATTTTAAGCGTATCTGTAACTAAATTCTATCAAACCATTTTTAATTTTGCGATAATACTGTACGGAGCACGGCATAACTTTTCGTGTGACTGTACATGCAATGATCTGGAAGACTTTCGCTCTTCTTTGGCGGGCGTTGGGGATGAAGCTTCTCTAACCATGTCACTATTCTGTGCTTATTGTCAACAACCTGGGAAGCTTACTGACCTCCTGTACCTTTACTTCTTCCAACTCTCTTGTATTTTCTTTCATTTATTCTCAGTTTTGTGCTAACAAGCCAATATAGTGATAAAGGACAGTGCGAGTAGAATAAAACTGTGAATAATTGTAGTGTAGCGTCAGTTTAGTTTCACATTTCCATTTATTTATTCAGAGTTTTGTGTTAATATGCCCAATAAAGTGTTAAATAACAGTGCGAATAAAGTAAAACTGTGATTTAATAAAAAGCCTAGGGGCAGTATTCATAGCCATTCTTAGCGCGGGCTTCAGGTGGATGATCAGCGAACTAACGTTTTTCGTATTCATAAACCAGTGTTAACGATATGATATGATATGAAACCTGTACAAGTAACCGGTCGATAGCCGGGGCTAGTTTAGCACGCTTGTAGCACGGGCTAGCGAAATGTCTACGAATAGCACCCTCAATGACCAGTTCTATCATGGAAGCGTGGGTTCATAATTTTAATGGAGCAATGAAACGTCAAGGTCATAAGGTCATACTGTTTTTAGACAATTCTACCTGCCATCCAAGGATTGATTTGTATAACGTGGAGTTAATCTATTTTCCATCAAGCAAACACAACTTCAGTTACACAACCAATGGATCAGAGCGCAATTTATACTCTGAATTGATGCAGGACACGAAGAAAATCCTACAACGTTCCCTTCAAAAAAAAGTCGCGGCACTTTAAAAGAAATGTGGGGGCCAACAATCTAGGGCGCAGAGAGAGGGGGAGGGGGGGAGGGGAGGGGGGAGGGAGGAGGGAGGGAGGGAGAGAGAGAGAGACTGCAATTACGTAAGTTAATAATTATGAAAATAAAATTCACTTTGCATGTGCTGTAGTAACTTTTATTTCAAATTATTTCTGCACTGTGTTCTTTCTACAGTGAGCATATTGCAGTAGTCCATTCTTCGTTTTACCAAAACTCAACCCTTTTTAAAACTAAAACCTGTGAAAACGAAAAAAAAATTCTGAAACGATCGCGTTTCGTTTTAGGGAGGTTTTATTGTATTATCCCATCTACGTCTCGGACTTCCCAAAGATATTTTTCCTTCCGATCTCCCAATTAACACCCTATATGCATTTCTGGATTCGTCCATGCGTGCTACATGGCCTATCCATCTCAAACGTCTGGATTTATGTTATATTGTTCTTGCGAAACTACGTTTGAATGCCTATTTTAGCAGCTGAAGTTTCATTCCTGGTCTAAGATATGGAGATGTTTCGTAGGAAGTTACTGTACTTCTTGTACGATTGATGACCACAGACAACTACAAATAGCTACTTGAACGCCTAGAAATGCTGCACAGAGTCCACGAGGACGTAATGGATGCGATCATAGTTACAACAACCGTCATTAAAGATATTTCTATGGTAGGTACAGAGAGGATGGTAATTCGTACTTCCTGAAAATAAAACCAGCACAGATTGCAAAAAATTGTGGACGGTTCCCTACACTGGATATTATTACTGAAAAAAGCGACATAACTCAAGCTCCATGGGGACCTCCAACCCTGGCCTACACTGCTGACTGAACTGTAGCCAGGCCGTCATCAATATTAATGCCGCTTTAGACAAAAATAAATTTTCCGCCCCTACTCCAATCATTTAAATTATCGTCCTCAACACTGATTGCCCTGAGAAGGATTCTCCTCGTCCTTCCATGTCAGTCGGCCAATTGTCGTGACATTACCCGACATGCGTCATGACCAGAAATGGCCAGTTTCGCAACGCAGACAGACATACTTACCCCTAACGCTGTGGACTGCTTTTGGAATAAACTGTAACAACCACTTCCAAAGGGATTTTGACATTAAAAAATTGTAAATCTCCGCCACAATCAATGATATGAAGTGATAACAAGAAAGGTTGTAAAAATTATAGAAAAGCTGAGAAACATCTGCTGTATAAAAAAAAGATACAAGGTAAGGAGATTTTTCAGCCTACCCAGTATTTACATCTCAGCATCGCCAATGAAATTAATAATTTAGTAATAATTATATTTATTACATTAACAATACTTCTAACAGTAGTAATGAAAGTAGTACAAATACTGTTATTTTAATAGCGAAAGTGGCACCAAAGACAAGCAAAGACAATGCAGTGTAAGAAGTAAAAAGCACGAAATGAAGGTGTAGATTGAAATCCTCTCTGCCTCTTATATGGACCGTCTGTGCTTAGTACCAAATGTACCCCCCCCCCCCAGCTTTCTAGTCCGGGATTGGACTTGGCACAAGAGATAGGAATGAATGAAATACATCACCAAGTGCAATGGCAAATATCAGCTGTGAGTTTCGCCAAACAAGTGTAACCTAATTATTTAATCTGCTGTATTTTTTTCTCAATAATATGAATGCCCTCTCATTCCCCCTCGTGATATATTCCACGCGGAAAAGGAGGCCAGGTTCCATGACGTCACAGATTTCAAAGTGTCACATCCAGGTCATGCCAGTTGACATACAAAATTCATCTTATCTGCCCCCTCCATGCTATGTAAGCAGTACTTTTTCTCATAGAGCCTTGATTTGAAACTCGTGTTTGGAGTGAGAAATGTTTCTGTTTGTGTGAATTGTCTCTAAATTTTGTTATTGTTGTTTTTAATTTTCGATGGGTATTGTTACAAAACTAACATCGTGTTCAGAAACAGAATTCATTAACACAGGAAATATGTATCGTCCCTATTCGAAGAACAACATATCTAAGATGATAATTTTAATATCGTCGACCGTAGTGTGGTCCACAATTAACACGATGAAGATAGCGATGATGTTGAGAATGATGACAACATAATAGTTATGAGAAAAATGACGAGGATGAAAAATAGAGTTGATGACGTGAGTAAGAGTGATGGCTGATGAAAATGACCAGAGTAAGAATGGTAAGGTCTATGATCAAAATAAGGGTGATGAATACAAGGCCCATGAATATAGGTGAGACGAAAATAACGGTGATGACGAATACTATGCCGGTGACAAATACTAGAGGGTGACGAAAATTAAGTACGGTGACGAAAAACAATTACCGTGACTAAAACCATGGACGGTGACGAAAAACAAGGACGGTGACGAAAAACAAGGACGTGACGAAAACAGGGTTGATGGCAAAAAAGGGCGGTGACGAAAATAAAGGCGATGGAAAAACAAGGGTGATGATGACAATAAAGGTGATGGCGAAAATATGATCGTGAGAACGATAAAAGTGATAATATAATTATGAATATAACGATAATAATGGTGAGAAAACCATAATGATGAGAATAACGGTAATTATAATAACAATAACTATATTTATGTTAGTTACAACGGTAATTTTATTATAAGAATAGCAACGATGAATTTGAGAACGATAATTATAAGAATAGCGATAATTATGAGAGTAACAAGATAATGATGTGAATAATGATGATAATAACGATATTATGGAAATAACAATGATGAGAACGATAATAAGAACAGCGATAATTTATCATGAGGATAACAACGATGATAATAATAAGGATATTTAGGCCTATAAGAGCGATAATAATAAGAACAATAACTATAATAATGCGGATCACAGCAATAATAATAATATGAAAATAAGTCTAATATATAATGTTATGTTTTATTTAACGACGTTCGCAACTGCAGAGTTTATATCAGCGTCGCCGGATGTGCCGGAATTTTGTCCCGCAGGAGTTCTTTTACATGCCAGTAAATCTACTGACATGAGCCTGTCGCATTTAAGTACACTTAAACGCCATCGACTTGGCCCGGGATCGAACTCGCAACCTTGGGCGTAGAAGGCTAGCGCTATACCAACTCGCCAACCAGGTCGACTGAGAAAATAAGTCTGATGATCATGACAATAATTATAACAAAAAAGAATGTTCAAGAAATTTGAGAATGAAGAAAATAATAAGATTGGAGATTAGGATGACTATTTCGTTTGAATTCCAACCAATCACAGTCATACACCGCCATAATTTCTGCAGCTCGATTTATGACTATCAATTTATCGCATGGTTGTTCTTTTGTTCAGTCAGTGTCGCGAACTGTTGTCACATAAATCGACCCATTGTACTAAATAAAGTGCGAAATCCTACTTCCACATCTTCATCTTCATCTTCTAATTCCATGTCCATTGTATCTAAAGATAATGACACTGCTTCGTAACAATTGTTCATTTAATTAATGCATTAATCAGGTTATTTATAATTATTATATTACAAAATGTTTAAATTAAATTATGATTTCAGCAGATAATGAAAACGTATTTCTGTTACAATAACAAGAGAAAAGCGCAGTACTTGTAATTAACATTTTAAAACCTGTATTTCGCTTTTCTCAATTGGCATTACTGAATAACATTAAATTTCTTTATTGCAGTAATCATTATTAATCTATTTCGACTCCACATTGTCTTAATAGGTTAAGTATTCATGAATATACAGCTATTAACATTTTGTGAGCGAATTTTAGGGATATATTATGTACATTTCTATTTTATTCACGAAATAGTCCTTAATGTCACTCTAGGTCTGAGAATTCCCAAACAAATCCATTCGCTTCGCTCGGGGATTTATCGGCAAACATCAGACCTCTTGTGACATTACTATATATAAATATGGCAACGATGAGAACAGCGAGGATGAAGATGAAAAAAGACTATGGATTATAATCACAGTCTAGTATATACAGTCACGAAGCTTGAGTTGTTGAGGCTGCTAGGAACAGTCGACTGTGCCGGTAGTATTTCGCATTGTCTGTAATGAGGCGATAGTGGCGATCCAAGTGGTTAGCAACTATCCAAGGATGCATATTTATTACGTATTGAGCTTCGTGACTGTATATACTAGACCAGTGATGTCAAAGCAAGCGCATTTTTCTGACCTTGACGTCGTGCGCGGGCATTAAGCGCTAGGTATGCTAGGAGGAATAAGCAGCCTGTTGGATTAAGTAAACAGTGGTGTACAAACTTCAAACGGAAAGTGAAATTTTATGTCATTTTTACATGGATTCTTTCGTTATTTTCTATATTGTCTGTAAAACAAAAGTACTAACACCTATTTCTTAGCCTAATATTGCAGTTGTGTTTTAAACGTTAATAACATAATAAAGAGTAAAGAAGAAATATTCACACAAATTCCATAATAACTACAACTATATACTGTACTAAGTGAATTAAACACATCATTCATAAAGAAAGTGTTATCCCAAAGAAATACACTGGATATGACATGATAAGTTGAAATTGATATTGATGGTATCTTTAGCCTTATAAAAGTAATCAGAACAATATTATAGTACAAAGCAAAGTTGTCTAGGTATATGTTTTAACTGTAACTAATATTACATAATAAAACTTTGATCGCATTATGCTTTTAGGTGATACTGGTGCGCAACTTTCTGTTATCAGAATATTAAATTATCTGGAAATCTGCTGAAGCTATAGAGCTGACGTTTTACCAACACACAGGCACATATCTTTTGTTTGTGATGTAACAGTATTTGCTTTGTTAATTCATTTCCTTACAAATATTTTCCATGCGAATATTTTCAAACTTTTAATAGGCCTACACTATCTTCAGTAATACGTATTTACGATATATTAGATTTACGAAAACATTGTTTTAGTACCTGTAAGGCTACTAAACAAACATATCTGAAAATTTCACTTTTCTGTAAAATAGTTGAGAAAATATTCCTTTTGAATAAAAAAAGCAAACTCGTGAAAAATGAACATTAAAATTAAAACTTACATTCATATAATGCACTTATATTTCTCAGACAAATCTAAAAATTAACATGGATACAGTTTTAATAAGTTCTCTTCCCTTTATCCATTGAATCAGTGCTGGCCATCCCTGTATATAGCTCGACCAAGCGGCATATACTACCGGTTTCGTCTGTCTCTTTCCTTTCCGCTGTAAAGCGCTCAGGCTTTCCTGGGCTCTAAAGCGCGCGCTTGCTCCTATGGGCATCAGTTGGCATCACTGTACTAGACTGTGTTATAATGGAGTTGAAGTAAATAATAGAGTAATAAGAAATGTTTCATAACGTGTATAAGGAATGATATCATGGAAGATCCTGATTACCAGGCATCGAGACTTTGGACCCGATACAATAAGTTTACTGTGCATGCACTATAGGCTGTTGACTCGCTGCAGGTAGATAGAGATGTGTTGAGGTAACAACGTTGCTATTTAGAGTAGAGTACAGTAGTATGGGGAACACACATATGTACATTCTGAAAGTAAATATATATTACACAATGATAATGTCAAAAGAATGTGAAAAGCATTTATTCTCCTGTCTTTTATAAGCATTTGTGTTTAATTATACACAGTGTTAATGGTGGAAATGAGCATGTAGCAATTTTAATTTTTTCATTTATCCTATTGGTCGTCTTTAGGAAGTGCAGTTACAGTACCGAATTGCAATGTACCTACTACAAGATACATTCTCAGTGTCTCAAACGTAAATCTTTTTCGGTTATCTGCCAAAGTTTGTACTGTAGAAAGCTGCGCTCTACGTCGCATAACGTGATAGGAGCAAAACGAAAAAACATAACATCACTGCAGTCTCCAAGAGACAGTCCTTTATTCTCGGGTGACTCTATGTCCACTAATTTGTTGTTTATGTTACACAATGTTCCATATCCGTTATTTTTACACAAAATTCATTTCCACTTCTGATTTACACGTTCAGTAACCGGTGTACTTGATGTCTCATTAATTCTCTGCATCATTTTCTAAATTAATTTGAGGGCTTCCGGCATCTCTTGCTCTGACTTTTCTAACCATGTAATAGTTTCAGACACAGTTTGAAAATAGGTTTGTATGAAAACCAAATTATTCGTCAGAACCTTCAAATCCAGAGCGTTTTCCTTTGCGTATTTGTTGGCGTTCATTCTACAGTACCCCCACCCACTGTACGCTTTACCACTATACTCAGTACGCCGTTATGCGGATTTCCCACTGAACTGCTCTATTGGGTCCGAAGTCTCGAAGCCTGCTGATTACCTTCTGTGATGAAAGCATGAAAGAAAAAAACTACAGTACAACGTTTTGAGCAATACCGCACAAAAACATTAGCAGAAGCATACACGGTAGGCTATACACAAAAGGAATTTATTTATTTTTTAATTTGTTGAATTAACCAAAATCGGATGCGTGGTGGTGGCATATTCTTCGTGTGCAGTATGAACTGCACTATGTAAACATGGAATCTGTTCCGCCGCGAAGCAGGAATGTGTGTTCATCACTCAAGTGTGAGTGACACTTGGTTTATTTAACGACGCTCCCCAACAACAGCAATGTTATCCAATGTCACGTCAAGTTTGAGAACAGCCGCAGATGGCGATAAGGCTGCCACTGCAATGAAGAGATCGTCATTGAATGAAGATTTTTTAGACGCCGAGACTTAAATTTATAACATATTACGATAGTGTCTATTGTACGGACTATTCCATCTCAAATCGACCGAAATTTCGTAGACAACTGTGATATAATGCTTTGTGCAAAGTTTGAGGCATCAGAACTTAAAAGTGTTTAAATTAATATTATTTAAATGTATCTTATTTTCATAAAATAGCAACTTTAAACTGTTGTGGCTCCGAAACCTTCACCCAATGATCAAAATCATGGTTTATTTTGATGCTGAGGAGTTAAAGTTTATAGTGACATGTAAATAGTTTTTTTTTTACTTCTTATGGAAATGGAGAAATTTAGATTTTTCTTCATTAAGACGCCTTTGGCCACGAAAAAATAAAATAAAGAAAATAAATAGTACGCGCGTGAACTAACCAGCTGACTGTGAGGCGGGAGCTACCCTAGGCAAGCAAGGCCAGGAGACATAAACACGTGATGTGTCGTCTAGCAGTCATGGCTGTGCTAGCTTTATCACAGGTTTTCATAAACACAGGAGTAAAATGACGCCCAGCGCTCGCTTATCTTCAGCTCTCGGCCAGTCCGTGCGGTACTGCGCCGTTCAAGTCTAGGCGTGTGAGAATAATCTATTTAATACCCTCGAAACTTATTGCCAAGCCACTAAGCAAATAATGCCGAATCCCTCTTAATAATGCAAGGTTTTTTCCTCAATATTTTTTTACATTTTTACAAATGGCCAAAAAGCCTAAAAGCAAGTAAAATCAGATTATCTGTCTCTCTATGTACAATAAAAATAAAGATTACTTCTTAACATAACCTACCAAATGTCAGCTTCAAAATAAGCTCTCGTTCAATGTTCTGCAGTAAATGGTTCCGGAGTTCTGAGCGCTGAAAGAGGCTTGTTTTTATAAAATACGCTAAATTTGTCGCTCAATAATACGAAAACCGTTTGACTTTCGATAGTATATTTTTGAAAATGCACTCCCCTCAGCACCTCGTATAAGTAGGGAAAAATTAGAGTATAAAAAAAATGCGAGGTTTTTTTACTGATCGATTTCATATGTAATAGCCCGTACATATATTCGAAAATTAAGGCTGTGTTCAATTTCTGTTGTAACGGTGCCGGTGATTCTCAACGGGGAATTTCAAATTACACCAAGTCTCCAAGAAAGAATCTCTGCAGTAATTCGCGACATATTAGAAGACTACCTGAGTGTGTGAAACAAAAGGATTATTAAAACTAGTTGTAGGACTTGCTGCTAAGCGATTCCGTGGAATTGCCTACTACATGGAGGACTGTCCTTCAGAATAAATTGGCCGGAAATTCAAGACATTGTTTCCATGGAAATATATAAATCGAAAGCCTTGCAGTCTCATTCCAGATCTTGCTACAGAACAGTTCATTTCTATGAATAGACGTTGCTGTACCGAGTGATACATGCCATAAAATGTTACGTCGTTCAGTGTTGAAAGGGACAACTGAGTGGCATGCATGCATACATACGTTAAAAGTAAGATACAATAATATATAATATTTTATTTTTTTATTTTAGTAGGTTATTTTACGACGCTTTATCAACATCTTTGGTTATTTAGCGTCTGAATAAGATGAAGGTGATAATGCCGGTGAAATGAGTCCAGGGTCCAGCACCGATAGTTACCCAGCATTTTCTCATATTGGGCTGAGGGAAAACCCCGGAAAAAACCTCAACCAGGTAACTTGCCCCGACCGGGAATCGAACCCGGGCCACCTGGTTTCGCGGCCAGACGCGCTAATCGTTACTTCATAGTTGTGGAATATGTAATATTAAATACATGAAATACACATACGTACGTACATACATATACAGGCATACGTGAAAAACTTTCTCCTTCTTTATGCTAGAAAAGCGCCATTAAACATCATAACTAATAAGTGGTGCAAACCGCAAACCAGAATAAGTGTTAGGCCTATATCAGAAATGTCTACATTGTCACAACTGTTCTGTCTATCGTCGTAGCTTATCAAAATATTCTTTACGATGCAAATTACCGAACATTCGGAATGTTATTAGAACATTGGAGGACATTTTCAGTGACATATTGTTAGTTCTTCATTTATTTGCCGTAAGCGTTCCACAAATTCGAGGGATGCATACATGTGCTTATATAGGCTATATTGTGAAAAAAGTTCTTCCGATGTAGGGACCATTTTGTGAAGGAATTACAAGCAAATGAAGTCAAATATATTTATAAATACGATGTCATTTCAGGAAATGTCACCCCTCGTAACTAGAGGGACTCGAAATCGACAAAACAAGCCCTTCAGGTATGCAACACACTGCACATAGTAACAATCTATATTTGGCATACAGGGGAAGAGAAAGACGACGAAGAAGAGAAGCAGGAGGCAGATTGAAATGAGAAAAAGAGACAGTTGAAGAGGAGAAAGAGAGAAGATTTAAGATGAGAAAAAGTGAAAGTTGAAGATGAGGAAAAAAAAAGAAAGATAAAGAGGAGAAAGAAAAGGGAGATGAAGAGGAGGAAAAGGGAGATGAAGAGGAGGAAAAGGGAGATGGAGAGGATAAATAGAAGGAAGATGGAGAAAGAGAAGATAGATGAAGAGAAGAAAAAGGGAGATGAAGAGGAGAAAAAGGGAGATGAAGAGGAGGAAAAGGGAGATGAAGAGGAGGAAAAGGGAGATGAAGAGGAGAAAAAAGAAAAGGGAGATGAGGGGGAAAAGGGAGATTAAGGAGGAAAAGGGAGATTAAGGAGGAAAAGGGAGATGAAGGAGGAAAAGGCAGATGAAGGAGGAAAAGGGGAATGAAGAGGAGAAAGAAAAGGTATATGAAGAGGAGAAAAAGAAAAGGGAGATGAAGGAGAAAAAGAAAAGTGAGATGAAGAGGAGAAAGAAAATGAGATGAAGAGAAAAAAGAAAAGGGAGATGAGGGGGAAAAGGGAGATGAAGAGGAGAAAAAGGAAAGGGACTTGAAGAGGGGAAAGAAAAGGAGATGAAAAGGAGAAAAAAGGGAGATGGAGAAAAAGGGAGATGAAGGAGAAAAAGGGAGATGACGAGGAGAAAAAAGGGAGAGGAAGAGGAGAAAAAAGGGAGAGGAAGAGGAGAAAAAAGGGAGAGGAAGAGGAGAAAAAAGGGAGATCAAGAGGAGAAAAGGGAGATGAAGAGGAGAAAAAAGGGAGATCAAGAGGAGAAAAAAAGAGATGAAGAGGAGAAAAGGGAGATGAAGAGGAGAAAAAGGGAGATGAAGAGGAGAAAAAGGGAGATGAAGGGGAGAAAAAGGGAGATGAAGAGGAGAAAAAAGGGAGATGAAGAGGAGAAAAAAGGGAGATGAAGAGGAGAAAAGGGAGATGAAGAGTTGAAAAAAGGGAGATGAAGAGAAGAAAGAAAAGGAGATGAAGAGGAGAAGAAAGAAAAGGGACTGACGGGGGAAAAGGGAGATGAAGAGGAGGAAAAAGGAGATTAAGAGGAGAAAGAAAAGGTATATGAAGAGGAGAAAAAGAAAAGTGAGATGAAGAGGAGAAAGAAAAGGAGATGAAGAGGAGAAGAAAGAAAAGGGAGTTGAAGAGGAGAAAGAAAAGGAGATGAAAAGGAGAAAAAAGAAAAGGAGATGAAGAGAAAAAAGAAAAGGGAGATGAGGGGGGAAAAGGGAGATGAAGAGGAGAAAAAGGGAGATGAAGAGGAGAAAAGGGGGAGATGGAGAGGGTAAATAGAAGGAAGATGGAGAAAGAGAAGGTAGATGAAGAGAAGAAAAAGGGAGATGAAGAGGAGAAAAAGGATATGAAGAGGAGAGAAGAGAAAGGGAGATGAAGAGGAGAAAAAGGGATATGAAGAGGAGAAAAGAGATATGAAGAGGAGAAAGAAAAGGGAGATGAAGGAGAAAAGGGGAAATGAAGAGGAGAAAGAAAAGGGAGATGAAGAGGAGAAAAAAAAGCAAGATGAAGAGGAGAAAAAAGAAAAGGATGATCAAGAGGAGAAAGAAAAGGAGATGAAGAGAAAAAAGAAAAAGGAGATGGAAAGGAGAAAAAAGAAAAGGGAGATGAAGAGGAGAAAAAGAAACGGGAGATGAAGAGGAGAAAAAATAAAAGGGAGATGAAGAGAAAGAAAAGGGAAACGAAGAGTAAAAGGATGAAGACGTTGAGATGAAAGTGAGAAACATTAAGAAAAAAGGACAAAGGTGAAGAGGAAAAGGAAAAGCAAGATAAAGAAAAGAAAATAGTGAGAGATGAAGTGGAGAAGGAATATGAGAAAGAAGAAGAATAAAAGATCAAGGCGAGGACAAGAAAAAATGAGATGAGTAAGGAAAGGAAGGAAAAGAAAGAAGTGGGAGGATGTTAAGAAGAAAAGAAAAAGCGAGGAGGAATAAGTAATGTAAATATTTTCCAACACAAACAAACACAGGGCTGTAATAAGACGCGATGTAGATGATGCAATTGGAGCACTTGCTCGCGATGTCGCCCTGTGTTTACACGCTACGGCGTCGAGGTCGAAGCCCGAGTGATGGCCTGTAATCTATACTTGGCCAGCAACGAACTGCGCAGACCTCTCCGATATAAATGATTTTGCTCACAGTTGGCAACAGTTATAAAATACTTGTTTATATCTGTTAATCCACGTGCCTTCTGCCACCAGAGTGTCCCAAGGCAAAACGAAGCACCCGTCTTCGCAGACACGGGTCTTCCATTTATCCGGCTTTTCGATCCATAGAGCCTGCAGCGTGTGACATCCACTTCCACAGATGCGCTTTCAGAAGAGAAGTCTTACATCTTGTCTGCATTGTTCACCACAAATCCCATCACAACCGGGCCGCTTGGATAGGAGACCAGCGCAGTGTTGCCAACACATAAATTGTATCCCCGTCAGTATAACACCTGGAAAACCGTCAGAATCCGTCAAAATTAAAAAAAAATAATAATAAGACCCAATATATACAAGCAAATTTTAACACAACTTACTTACCAATTCTGATTAAAATAATCAATCATCAACATCTAACTTGATTACGAGGAAATCTGAAACAGGGGATTGTTAAACATAGTACGGAACAGGCAGGGCTGTTCAAATAGAAAGTAAAATCTCCCAAAAATTAAACAATTAAAAATGAAAGAAGCTATAGTCGCGACGCTGTTATTCCCGGCGTGACTCCTCCTCTTTGCTTACGTCTTATGAACTGTAGGCTCTATAAAGTCTAGGTAGGTAGTATCGTTCGCCATTTTTGTTCTTTCGTTGCCGAGCTACCATACGAGGAATCTATTTGCCACACCGTTAAACATTATCATGTCGTAGCTCCTATGATAATAAATCAAACGCACTGTAATTCAGCAAATAATTGAGCGGCAAATAATGTCTTCGTGTGCTTTCTGCGAACGCCAACGAAAGAGCCAAAATGGCGGGCGATTATATTAACTATTTATCGAGCCTTAAGAAATGAATGTCTTCCTCAGCGAATCACAAGACGCACACGTTTAAATGTAGCCGACCTGCAACGCGATTGGCTGCCGGAAATTAGAGCGACGGGACTATAATAATGTCAAAAGACGATGTAAATCGTAATTCCCGCCAGAAAACCCGTCACCCGTCAAAGCCATTTTTTTCCCGTCCGCTACGTTGAAATTCCGTCAATTTTGACGGAATTTCCGTCCAGTTGGCAACACTGGACCAGCGCAGGGATAAACCGGCGTTTTAAGCTACTGTAGCAGGCATGTCAGAAATCAGACACTTAAAAGTGCAGTGTGTGTGTGCGCGGAACGCCGTTCTGTGCAGATTGCGTCATTCACGTGTTGCCCTTACCAGTTCTTAGCCGGAGGGATGTACAAGAATCTATTCTGCACTTCTAGTGTTCAATTAAATTGACATTTGGACATTATGTACACACTTAGCAGAAGGAAAAAACACAATTATTGTCAGTGTCTATATTTGACAATAATTGTAACACAAGAAACAATAGACTTACTCAGTTACAATTGACAAAGCAGTCGTTTGTAAAGAATAATTTATTTACACGATTTGTATACAGTATTTGAAGAAAATATAAACATTGCAGTAATTTAGAAACAACAAAAAACGAACACAGTATTTCATTTTACGTTGTAGGTACTGATTATTTTAAAGTAATACTCTTTCATTGTTTCTCAAGCATTATTGAGATCATTGGTGTACAAATGTTAAAGAAAATATTTTACTCCCAATTACATGTAATAGGACATTGTGAGGCTTTTACACTGGAATCATTTCCTTGCTGTATATTCCATAATTCATTCCCTCAAACACTTAACCAATGTTTTACCTCTCAGCCTTAAAAAGAACCTGATCCAAACTTTAGTGATGCCCCACTTCGATTATTGCGATTCTTTATTCACGAATCTAAATACTGATCTTGCTCATAAACTACAGCGTGTTCACAATATCTGCGTTCGTTTCGTTTGTAACATTAGAAAATTCGATCATGTAACACCGTCACTAGAATTGTTGTCTTGGAGTCCACTTAAAGAAAGAAGATTCTTCAACTCTCTCTTATTACTATTTAAAATCATCCACACCTCCACACCCTCTTACCTAGCATCTCGTTTTGTTTACCTTTCACTACCTCGAACCCGGAACATGTACCTTCTCTCTATTCCTCTGCACAGAACATCCTTCTACTCATCATCTTTCAGCATATATATTCCACGCCTCTGGAATTCTCTCCCTGACCACGTCAGAGACTGTCGGACAATATCAAAATTCAAATTTAAATTAAAAAATCACATTCTAGTTCGTGGAATTGTTTGTTGAACACATGTCAGGTTGCGCAACTTCACCTTAACCCATGACATATATAAATATTGTAACTATGCTGTTGTAAAATTGAAAATTAATATGTAATGTATTTACTACCACCACCACCACCAGTACTACTACTACCACTACTACTACCACCACTACCTACTACCACCACCACCACCACCACCACCACCACCACCACCACCACCACCACCACCACCACCACCACCACCACCACCACCACCACCACTACCACTACCACTACCACTACTACTACTACTACTACTACCACCACTACTACCACTACCACCACTACCACTACCACTACCACTACCACCACCACCACCACTACCACTACCACTACTACTACTATTGTCAGTTGTCAATATCATCATTGCTATCTCTGTTTTCTTTCTTTTCGTTGTATTAGCTCGATGAGAGCACTATAATGTACTTTTGACTCTGTTAACCCTCTATAGGGCTTTAACTTAATTTGTATCATTTTCATCAGTGTTTGTATTTCTTTTTTGTATTTATATGTGCTATCTGGTAGGATGGAAGAGAAGGCCTTATGGCCTTAATCCTGTCAGATTAAATAAATTATTATTAATTATTATTAATATAAATTCACATTATTATAAATAAATTGGATAAATTAAGCTTGATTTTAAATAAATAAATAAATATATATATATATATATATATATATATATATATATATAGTTTATTTGGAAAACGTTGAGAGCAAGTATCAAGTTGGGAGCGTTACTGAATTGAGTTAAAAGAGTACTTCACAAGATGTGAAGCGAGGACATTTTCTTTATGTCAGGTTTAAAGATTTATTAACGTAAGTATATTAAGACAATATAGTAACGTGAGATGGAAAATTCGCCATTATGTATGATTTTTCTAGAAAATTTTTCCGCCTTACAAATAGTTGCTTTCTTCCTTCCCTTAAAACCTCAAGACCCTCACATGTATTCCTCACTCAGTATTCTCATCACTTATCAGCTTATCAAATAAAAGTTGTAAGTCTTCTAACCATTGATGGCTGTATTAGTACAGACTCCAAAACAACATCATTGTCATGTTTGTCTTGCCGTGAGAGTACAATTAAGAAGTAAGAGCTGGCGAATATCATATTTTGAGAACTTCACTAGTCTGATTTAAATTCTCATATCACTATTAGGTCCACATGATATGATGAAAGCCTTTCATTTTAAAATAATTACTGTTGGCTAAGGAAAACATCATAACAGTTACGTTATATGATTCGTGATCTCTCTTCTTCGTTATATCTGTGGACTCCTCATTTTATTTTTCATAACGCATTCACAATCACAGCTCAATGAGCACACCCGTACTGATCTGTGTTACTGAAACCAAAGCTGTTCTGCTACTGCAGGTAATGTACAGCCCTGTCGCGTTCCCCTCCAAGCCGATTCACTCCCTCCAGGTAGGGGAATAGAACTGCACATCGCACAGAGACAAGCGCACAATGTGCGCGACTGCACAATGTGCAGGGTTTTGACATGCCTGTAACTGTACAGTCCGCAACAGAGAGGCGCCACCGTCTCTGGTTGATCTCTCTCTGTGGTCGTCTTCTACAACGACCCAGTATTCGAAGCATTAGCGACGTTTCTTGGCGACGGAATTGTGTCTGTTTTGATTCTGTAAATTTATTTCACAGTAAGAATGAAAACAAAGTGTTTAACAAGCTATTTGGATCCAAGAGATATGTGTTGGCAAGCAAACGTACAAAAGTGCATATTGGAGAGATTTAAAATTCCCGAACACTGCTGAGATTAATCGAAGACATTCGTAAGTAGGGCTTACAACGCGAATAATAGATGCGAACAAACAAGTTTCAGTGTTCTCATTATTAAGGC
Organism: Periplaneta americana; assembly: GCF_040183065.1. NCBI lineage: Eukaryota > Metazoa > Arthropoda > Insecta > Blattodea > Blattidae > Periplaneta > Periplaneta americana. The sequence goes on from NC_091122.1 coordinate 34,752,693, forward strand.
TTGGTCAACGAGCGAATCATAACTTACTCCAATGTCATTTCTTTCACTTCATCACTAAATACAGTATACAGACGTGGACAAATTATTAAACTAAATTAATTATATGTACAACAAAGCTGTATTTATCGGCAGAAATAATGAACAAAAATGTATTTTGCAAAGAAATAATCAACAGAAAATTGAATCTTGAGGTTACTAACACAGGGACATCACTTTATGTTTACTAACATTTTTAACATTAACCTGGCTATACTCGGAAACACTGTTACTCTCCTTCCATTACAGGAGTTTGGAGTTGCTAGTGCAATATGCAAACAAATCATTTTACTAGCTATAGGAGGAGAGAAAAGTAGTGTATCCATTTATGTTACAGGGAAATATAGTACTGTATTACGATTTTCAGATTGGTCATTACTTTTACAGTATTTTATCAAAGAACAGTAGGATAGTAACAATTTTTTTTTCACTAACTAAAGTCTTCAGGCGGTTATATACATTATGTAATGTCTACTTTATTCAGCATATTACTAACCTAATTTATTCCTGAGAATTTTGTGAGCACTTCCGTAAGAAACCCCAATTTCTACAGCTAACTTCTTGGCCGACTTATTACGACCTCGCTGCATCCTTTCTCTAGCATATTCTACAGCATCTTCTGTCACCTTTATTGGCTATCTTACACTTTTCTTCCTTTCTGTACACTCTGTTGCTCTAAATTTATCTACCAGATTAATGGCATTTCTACGAAAATATTCCGTAATGATATAATCAGGAAAATTGTGGAGAAAAAAAACTGTTGTTCACATTCGGTTACATTGTAATTCCAGTTTCCATCATCGTCCTTCATACCTACAAATAGTAAAACAAAACTCTTGTTTAAATAATGCTATTAAATACCGTACCATATTATAGGGTACCGTACTTTCGGTAACTCTAATCTTCACTTGTGCTAAGTCCACACAGATAAATTCAGTTATGCTACACACCATACCTGTGTGAAAATAAACTTCAATAATATAAGCTCTTTCTTCTATAGAAAACGCAACATATTTCTGAAACACACTGTACTTTGTACTGTTTACTTCACTGCTAGCAACAGCGGCCGTAAGTTTGTGTGACTGACGTTAGCAAGGACATTAGTGAAAGGTGTGGGAGTCAAGTACATTCAAAAACGCAGGTACAATAAGAATTGAAGTAAAAATAAAATGATGTCCCTGTATTTTGTGAACATTTCCTTATTATTTATTAACACGTTCATTTTGCCAGGGATGCTGGAAACCGAAGTTTGACACTTTCTTTGAACATCAGCATCATTTAGCCAGATATCAGACAGTGTTTAAATGAGTTCATGTTTTGTTGTAAGCCTCTTTTTGTTCACTTTCTTCTTCAGTATAGATCACAGATTTTTTCAATTTCGTTCATATCCGGTCCTCTTGCAGGCCATGGGAGAATATCTTCCGCAGTATACAATTAAAACACCAGTAGTACCAACACTGCCAGACAAAATATACTTAACCATTGGAAAAATATACTAGAAGATGTAAACAATCATATTTACAACAACAGAGACTCCTTGATTATACTGATAGTTGATATGACGAATTATATTATGTTTCCAAGAAAAACGTTTTAGTATAATAATAATTTGCCCACATCTAATGTTGTCTATGCAGACTCAATTCCTGATAAACCAACTATCCCTCTAGCTTGATCACACTGAATCTTTTGTGCACTGTAGCTGCTGCATATGACACATGAGTCAAACTATTTCTTATTTTCTTTCTTCATTCTCCCCATCTTTCTCCGTTAATTTCTTTTCTTTTTTAATTTCTCTTTTGTTTCTTAATTTCTTTTTGTTTTTTCCTCGTTTGATCTTTCCTTTCTTTCTACATTTATTGAGTGCTCTATTGTTTTCTCCTTTCTATTTTCAATTCTTTCTCCAGTTTTTCATTTCTCTACTTCTTATTTTATTTTTCGATTCTTCCTTTCTTTCCACGTTTCTTTTTTTGGCGTTTCCTTTTCTTCTCCATTTCATGATTGCTGTATCTCTTTTTTTCTTTTTTGAGAATTGCATCAGATGATGATAAGGATGCAATCCCCGAAACATGTATGATAGATAAAGAAGTTCGACAACCATACGTGTTCTTACAACTGTCATACTGCCTTTAAATTTTATGTATTTTATAAATTTTAATGACCATTGTTGGAAAATTGATCAAATTGTGTATTTTATCGTGAAATGTTATTGTAAATTTTCAAACATTACTTTAACATAATGGTCTGGAAAATGTTACGCATCATTTTCTTCACACCGGTCCTCACATGCTGAACAGACCATAGATCTACTACAAAAATGCTTAATTTTGAACATTTTTTTAATTCGTAACCAGCAAATAGTGTGTATTATAATAAAAGAGAAAAATTGAAACGTAATGGTATATTTTCGAACAATTACTTCAAAAAGGAAGGATTTTTTTGTCCACTTAGACATATTTTCGTATTTTAGTAAAACGATCAGTGAAAACGATTAAACAATAACACAATAAGACGGAAAGAGTCATAACTGACAAATAATATGGTGCCGCCATGTTGGAAGACCTCGTCGCGTCGGGGAAGTTGCGCGCGCATCTAGTGCGAGGGGAGGTGCGGCGTGACGCGGAGCAGGGGGAAACATCGGGAAGTTTCGCAAAGCCACGCGAGCCGATTGTTGTAGAAACTTCGGGACGCAGTACATTCGAGAATATGTGATCTGATAAATAGAAGGGGCAAGTGAGCCGCAGAGTTTAGTTCAATTGAGCCAGTGTAGTTAGACAATCAGCTGCGAGAAAACTAGTTAGCGGAGACGTATCTAGTGGAAGTGTTGGGTTCGACGTGCAGTGAACTTGAGTGAGTACTGTGGCAGCGGCCAGGCGAGGGCAACACGTCCGGAAGTCTTGGGTTCGAAGTGCAGTGAACTGACTCTGGAAGTCTTGGGTTCGAAGTGCAGTGGACTGTTATCTGGAAGTCTTGGGTTCGACGTACCGTGAACTTGAGTGAGTGAGCTAGAAGAACTAGCAAAGGCGAACGAACTGTGAACTAAGTTTTGTTTTGTAAATAGTGCTTTGTGAACATTAGTTGAGATTAGGAGTACATTGTTGTTCTTTTCAATAATCCATGTGAATAGTCACTGTCGTTCTGTGGAGTGCAATAACGACTGTGTTGCACTGTTGAGTGGAATACCCATTGTTGACGGATGTGTGGTTGTTGTGGAAATAAACACCACATTATTGTTGAATTAAAAGTTACAATATGTTCATATTCTTAATATATCAATAACATATTTAAAATATCAATTTTGGAGAAGATGGGCAGAAAGTACCCCCACCCCGTTGGTATTGAGAGGGTCAAACAATCTCTGATACGTGGCTATCCATAATGTCATACAGAAGCTGCAAAAACCTAAATAACATAAACAAGATGAAAGTGATAGAAAAATTGTAATTAAAGAAGATAAAATAAACATGAATCATTTTAAAAGGTACAATTTACTGTAAGTACAATGTTGGCAAACAAGGAGACAAATGCAAGGGAAGAGATAAAAATAAACAAATGCAAGGGAGGTGATAAAAACAAATGCTAGGAAGGTCATAAAAATTGTAGGATAAGCAGCCATGATTGGTTGAAACATGTTTCGTACCGTTTTATTGGTCAAAAGTAGTGTGACGTAGTAAAAGTGTAATAATAATAATAATAATAATAATAATAATAATAATAATAATAATAATAATAATCCGTGGCGCTACAGCCCGTGAAGGACCTAGACCGACCAGCCGGCTGCTGGCCTCACGCCCACATGCCGAAGCAGAGGTGGACGATCATCCAACCAGAATGGAGGTATCGTGAAGTGTAATAGTCACATTAAATATTTTATGCTCGACCATGCCGAAATGTAGTAATTATACACCTGGTAGAAGACCTTTAATGCATGTCATTAAAGTACACCTACTCATTAAAGGTCAGGTCTTTCAGCCAATGACGACTCAGGTTACAACTGTTCAGCCAATGACAGGTCAGCTTTCTACCGTTATAAAATCGCAAGTATCGATTATTCTCGGATATGCAATCGAAAGAGAATCAGCGAAAAGTCACGGAGGGTGGAAATCCAATACTTTCGCAGAAGGTTATGTTCTGTTACTATAATAATTAGCGTTAATTGTAAATAATATTGAAATAAATTCAATTTTTCATCTCGTTTTTCAATGTCTAATTTTATTTCAATGTTATCTCTGTAGGTTCTTATGGCCTAGCAAGGTCAATGTAGACATCTGTTCCTCGGAAAAAATCAATACTTTCGCGTCTGCGCACATCTCACAACATACGGGACATTGCTAAAAAATTAATAATTTCAAGTTAGAAATATGGTCGAGCATAAAAAGTCGTATGAAACTCGCCTATAATGGTAATTAAGAAGCTCGTATGAAAATTATGAAACTCGGTTGCGCTCGTTTCATAAATATCCATACTCACTTCTTAATTACCTTCATTATAGGCTCGTTGCATAATGTACTATTATAAATACTGAAACTTTTATATATTTATGTTCAACATGATGTGTATATTTATAAATTCAAAACAAATGTATGTTAATAAGGGGTTTTCTGTTCAGTAAATCATCTCGCAACCTCCCTCTCAGCTCTTTACACGACCCCCACTTTGGGAAACACTGCAATAGAGGACGCATGTCTTTATTTTATTTATATTTTCGCGAATGGCCTCAAAGATGAGGTAAAGTATTTGGTCAAAACCATCCGAACATCTGTCCATCCACAGTCACGGTGTAACACCGTTTCGCCACTCTTTGCTGCCATAACAGCAGTTACCCAATTCTCGCAGAATCTTCGACACTGACACTACTTCTGTGAGTAATATTCCTAAATTAAGCTTGTGTTACGACTGTGCATTCCAACGTCAGTCTCAAAATAATCAAGAGATTATCAATCACTGCGAATGAGTCTGATCGAATTTTCAGAGTACTTTGAACAATTCTAATCTTGTAACACGAGTTCCTGAAACAAACCAACCTGTTCATCTGAATCCTTCTCCAAGCAGTAATTTTTACTCATCGTCTAGACATCTGAAGCCTCTCCTTTCTATTCCTGTCCATCACACCCGTCTGGATTTAACACTGCTAACTGTATTTGGCGACAGATAAAAACTGTTGATCCAAACGTTCTTTAGCTCCCTTCATTCCTCTGTCAATTCGTCCCTCTTCGGTTCAAATATTTTCCTATGTAAAACCGTCTTTATACAAACATGATTGGAAAAAGGGTTTCGGCAGTGACTGTCAAACAATTGTTACTGGCTTGTCATCACATCTCTGTACCCGGCTACGCGATTGCCGCCCACGTCTCGAATTCTCGGAACAGTCTCAAAATACTAGCGTCTGAAGCTTGGGTGTTGATATTCCAGGGCCCTACTTCGCGACTGTAGACGTAAATTTTGATTATACTGGCGCCAAGATTCGAACGTTTGTCATTATTCATCCAACTGTCAATCAAAGAATTCCTAATTTACAATAAAACCATCATCGCCATCATAAAATAATGATGGCACTCAGTACCCTTTGTTCTGATAAACATTAATCAAACAAGTTGACAATCACCCGAGGCAAACTCAAAGGAATATTGACAGACTATCTGTATTTCAGACTTCCTTTGTTAAAAAAAGAACGAGTCTTTGTTCTATGTTATGCAGAACTGAAGTTAGTCTTTTCTGACAACCTCAGATTCGAAATCACTTAGTAAAAATTGTTTGCTATTAATATAAAATCTTTTCATACTACACATAGCGCCGGTATCATCAACAGAGATGTTTTTATTTATTATACTGCAATTTTCCATAGAACCCTATTTTACCTGAGATCATCATCATCATCATCATCATCATCATCAATAACTTCAAGTTTTAGGCCGATGGCCTGTTCCGCCTCCAGAATTTTATCCGTCAAACTGGTCTCTCCAACGTCTGTTTGGTCTTCCCACTCGTCTTCTTCGTGTAGGTCTGTAACACCATGTTCTGAAAGGTATCCTGTCGTTGGGCATTCTTGTTATATGGTCGTGCCAATTATTTCTATATTTTTCAATTATAGTTATTATACTCTCGATATTCAGTTCTCGACGTATATCTTCATTTCTCTCATGGTCCTGTAGTCTAAATCCTGCTAGTGGCCGTAAGAGTCTCATCTCGGCGGCCTCAATTCTTCTGTGTTGGGCTCTGGTCAGAATCCACGTTTCTGAACCATATAACAATGTTGGAATTGCCGGTGTCTTGTAAAATTTGAGTACAGTTTGTCTGTCGACTTTATTTATGAGTGTATGTTTAATTGTACCAATAAGTCTTAAAAATTTATTTAACTTGTTTTCTACGTCTGTGGAGGATATGTAAGAGAGATCGCATCCAAGGTAAGTAAAAGAATTTACTTGTTCAATCATCTTATCCTCTATTACAATTTTAGTTCTTGTTGTATTATTTCCGCAGTATTTTAGGGTTATAAATACATTATTACAATGTTTATATGATATTAATTAAATAGCATATTGTAAGCTTTTTTAAGTACAATCTAATATAATTTATATTAGCCTACATGGATGGAGGAGGTGAAATAAAATGAGAGGATAAAAAATAATCTTATGTTTAAATTAAGAAATTAATAAAAGTTTTACAAATATATAAATTCAGCAAATTGTACATTTTACAATTTAAATAAATAAATAATAAATAAATAAATAAAAGTGATACAAACTTCTACCTAGAACATATGAAAACAAGTAAGGCATTCAATTTATTACTCATAGGCATTGCTTGAAAAACCTACCGGCAAAATAGGACGTCCGAAGAAGGGATGGATGGACGATTTTACATGGAAGTGGCCTGAAAGGTACTGACAACGATGAATGGTTGGTAGCGGTGTGATTTTTTTTCTATTAACGATATACGCGAAATGTGTTAAAAACTTTATTTTATGCATGGAAAATGCAAATCCCTTAATTAAAACCCAAAATTAAGTGAAATGTCCACGAAATAAATAAATAAATAAATAAATAAATAAATAAATAAATAAATAAATAAATAAATAAATAAATAAATAAAGTGATACAAACTTCTACCTACAACACATGAAAACAAGAAAGTAAGTCATTCAATTACTCATATTACTTGAAAAACCTACCGGCAAAATAGGACGCCCGAAGAAGGGATGGATAGACGATTTTACACGGAAGTTGCCTGAATCGTACTGACAACGATGAATGGTTGGTAGCGGTGTGATTTTTTTCTATTAACTATATACGCCAAATGTGTTAAAAACTTTATTTCATGAATGGTAAATGCAAATCCCTCAATTAAATCCCAAAATTAAGTGAAATATCCACGAATTTTCGCGAAATTGCTATATAAATTCACAAAATTTCTTTATAATCGCAATATTTTCAACAAAAACAGATTTCATGGAGAATTCGCACGAAAAATGACTCTTCCTTCCAAATAAAACTTCAAAATTTTGTTCTTTACAAAATATACACAACATGTTTCATCGATCAGTATTACATGCGTGTAACATCTGGCAACGATGTAAGCATATTTTCTGGGACTACTTCCAGGGAGCAGAGCAAGCAGACAACGGTTATTTCTCTTTCCCGCAACAACCGGCTTCGTGAGATCGAAATGACAGTATCCTCACCCCCTCCTCACAGTCGAATTCTACTGAATTATGAATTTAATTAATAATGAAATAGTACATTATGCTTGCGCTCGTTTCATAAACATCCTCGCGTCTTAATTGCTATCATTATAGGCAAGTTTCATACGACTTTTTATGCTCGACCATATTTCTAACTTGAAATTATTCATAAGTATTCATGTTATTCTTATGTGACTGAGGAGCGAACTGACCTTGTGCAATCTCGTAAATTGTGAGATGTGCGCAGACACGAAAGTATTGATTTTTTGCCGGGCAACGAATGTCGACGACCTTGATATAACCTAGAGAGTAAGATAAACGTTAAACTTGATATAAACTTGAAATTGAATTCGACATTGAAAAACGAGATGACAAATTGAATTTATTTGAATATTAATTACAATAACGCTAATTATTATAGTAACAGAACATAACCTTCTGCGACAGTATTGGATTTCCAGCCTGCGTGACGTTTTGCTAGTTGTCTTTCGATTGCATATCCGAGAATAATCGAAAACCTGAACTTTAATGAATAGGTGTACTTTAATGACATGCATTAAAGGACTGCTACCAGGTGTATAATTACTACATTTCGGCATGGTCGAGCATAAACAATTTTCTGTTACTTTCAAAGGGATTTTTTCAATAATAATTTTAAAAAATTATTTTGTTATTTTTAAAGTCTCTTTAGGTGCGATATATGCACGAAATTGCTTGTTTTTAGGACATATTCACCGAAATTAAAATTGCTTGTTTTTTTACGACATATTCACCGAAAGTAAACCATTTTAATCACAGAAATCTAAGTAAAATAATCACGATAAAATCACACCCCTAATGATTTGGGTAGCAACTAGCATTTTCTATAGAATTATCTGGAATTCATTTTACAGATAGAAAGTTATAAAAAAAACGGGTAACTAGTTTAAGTGAGATTCGAACCCATACCCGACTGCAGGCACGAGTCACGAGTCCAATTCGATAACCTTTACACCACGTCGATGACTTAGAATGGTGTCCAAAAATACGTAGATAGCCTACTTTTGTTCACTTTGCTTATGTTGTTTTGTCCGTTAAATGCAAGTCGCTTCAAAAACTGCGCTAAACTGGATAAAAGTACCTCAGATGTGGGAAGAACACCACACATTCTCCAAGAACATCGCCACTCCTTGCGTTTCCAGCTTTCCCCCGAATACGCTACGTTTGGAGCCATAAAAAAGGTGCACATGTCACTATTGCTGTAGGCAGAGATTGACATCGTCTTTATCTAGAGGCCCCGTTTATCTCGCTGTTGAGTAACCGAGAGGGTTCAAGGTCTGACTTCAGTTGCATTGCAGCGACAGTTTCCGGGTTGCAACTGCACGTAAAAAAGCCCCGTGCCTGCTATACTACTCCACATGCCTTTCTAATTGGCGGCGTTGTCTACTTACCAGGCGTACAGCACTGGAGCCCATCTCCTTGAAGTACATTTGCACTACAGTAACTTGAAGTCCGAGTGGTATCGAACAGCGTTGTCTTACCTGAAAAGACGAAAGAAAGGATAGCTATTAAAAGCAAAATACACAAATGTAACTTACTATCTCAAAATGAGGCCTGTTACTAGATCGTGAAAAAAGATTATGTAGAATGTTTATCAAGTCCCAAGGTACAGCTATTGTAAAAAATGTTATTCCTATTTATAAACGGCCGTGAAATTGTCATATAATCAATTACTGGACTAAGCATTATTTCAATACTTGCCTCAATTAATATCTGTTTGCACGTTTTACAAAGTTCTTATTTGTTGTAAGATAGAAATTATAACACGTCGAAACAGGAATGTATCTATGAATCATGGGTGAACTGGAAAGAAGAAAATAAAGCAAACCAAGAATGCAGAAGTAGAATGAAATGCATGACGTTGCATTAATATAAATGATGGCAGTTGTAAGAAGCAGAAAAACGCACAAAATGCACAATTCTATAGCAGCACATTCCGATCAGAAAATAGAAAAAGTATTATTTCACGTAACTACCATTAAATAGAAAGACATGATGACAATAAAACAATTCACTCATGAGAGCGATGAACACGTCAAATATTGCACAACTGAAGGAAAGGATTACTGAAAAGGAGAACGAAACGTGGAATGGGAAGTAAAGAAGGTGAGAACAAGATAAGACGAAAAGGAGAATAAAACTGAAAGAATAAAACAAAGAGAGAGAGATAGGAATGGGGAAAAGCCAATAAATGGAGAGACAACGGGAAAAGCGAATATAAATTGAAAAACAATTAAAACGGGGAACGAGAATGAAACTGGAAACGAAAGTAAAACGGGAAACGAGGGTAAAAAGGGAAAGAGACTGACAAGGGAAAGGAAAATAAATCTAGATAAGAAAATAAACCGAGGAAGGAGAATAATGCGGAGAAAGCGGAGAAAGCGAATAAAGCGGAAAAAAGAGATCGGAGGGATAGAAAACGGACAGAAAAAGAGAATAGTGGGAAATAGGAATGAAAATGGAAAACAAGAATAAAGCAAGAAAACAGATTAGAATATGAAAAAATAAAAACGGAAAAAGATAAGAAAACGGGAAAAGAAAATGAGAAACAACGATAAGGACAAGACAAGGCAAAACATGAAGACTAAGGAAAGGGGGAAGACTAAGAAGAGAAAAAATGCTAAGAAAAGCGTGAAGACTACGAAAGCGGGAAATACTAAGAAAAAGGGGAAGACTAACAAAAGGGAAGACTACGAAAAGGGGAAGACTAACAAAAGGGGAAGATTAACAACAGGAGGAAGACTAACTAAAAAGGGGAAGACTAACGAAAGAGGAAGACTAACTGAAAAGGGGAAGACTAACTAAAAAGGGGAAGACTAACTAAAAAGGGGAAGACTAACTAAAAAGGGGAAGACTAACTAAAAAGGGGAAGACTAACGAAAGAGGAAGGCTAAGAAAAAGAGAAGACTAACAAAAGGGGAACACTAAGAAAAGGGGAACACTAAGAAAAGGGGAACACTAAGAAAAGGGGAAGACTACGGAAAGGGGAAGACTAAGAAAAGGGGAAGACTGACAAAAGGGGAAGACTACGAAAAGGGGAAGACTACGAAAAGGGGAAGACTACGAAAAGGGGAAGACTAACAAAAGGGGAAGACTGCGAAAGGGGGAAGACTGCGAAAGGGGGAAGACTAGGAAAAGGGGAAGACTACGAAAAGGGGAAGACTACGAAAAGGGGAATACCAACAAAAGGGGAAAGACCAACAAAAGGGGGAAGACCAACAAAAGGGAGAAGACCAACAAAATGGAGAAGAGCAACAAAAGGGGGAAGAGCAACAAAAGGGGGAAGAGCAACAAAAGGGAGAAGAGCAACAAAAGGGAGAAGAGCAACAAAAGGGATAAGAGCAACAAAAGGGAGAAGAGCAACAAAAGGGAGAAGAGCAACAAATGGGAGAAGAGCAACAAAAGGGAGAAGAGCAACAAAAGGGAGAAGAGCAACAAAAGGGGGAAGACCAACAAAAGGGAGAAGAGCAACAAAAGGGAGAAGAGCAACAAAAGGGAGAAGAGCAACAAAAGGGAGAAGAGCAAAAAAAGGGAGAAGAGCAACAAAAGGGGCAAGAGCAACAAAAGGGCAAAGACGAACAAAAAGGGGAAGACCAAAAAAAAGAGGGAAGACCAACAAAAGGGGAAAGACCAACAAAAGGGGGAACACTAACAAAAGGGGGAAGACCAACAAAAGGGGGAAGGCTAACAAAAGGGGGAAGACCAACAAATAGGGGAGACTAACAAAAGGGGAAGACTAACAAAAGGGGGAAGACTAACAAAAGGGGGAAGACTAGCAAAAGGGGGAAGACTAACAAAAGGGGGAAGACTAACAAAAGGGGGAAGACTAACAAAAGGGGGAAGACTAACAGAAGGCGAAGACTAACAAAAGAGGAAACTAGTGCACATAATTATTTGCAGTCCAAGTTTCTACTTAATACACTCTTGTAATTGAATGAAAACGTATAGAGCAAATAATTTAGTTATGAATACGGGATACCTATTTGTAATAATTTATAGCAGATTTCATATCCTGATAATATTTCATACCAAAGCATTTATTTATGAAGACCAATCAGTATTACTTGTTTAACAACTATTTTAAGAAGCAGGGGTCATTTGTAGTGTATTAGACTATACGTTACAGCAGGCTGTAGCGAATCCAAACTCTAGACGGGGACGCTTAATATTTATCCCTATCGGCATCAACGCTGCGCGGTGTTCAGCGGGGAAGAAAGGGGTTGAAGAGTAATCATATGGCTCACCGTGAGAGAGTTGAATTCGCTCTTGGTGCCCAGTCCTGCGCTAGAGAGAACATCAGGAGTGAAGCCACATCTGATGGAGCAGTGGTCCAGGATACAAAGCCATAACCACCGTAAATAAATATTTATTACTTGTGTGTGCATAGAACTTCCGCAGGTTACCTCTTCAAACCGTCTTAGTGTATATAAACACTGTCCATTTGCATCTGCAGACATAAACAAATCGTTCTCTTCCTACGAAATTATTCTTACAGACAGGCGCCATAAACTTACTCCAGAACGCTTGGAGAAATGTACTATTGTATACTACAAGGCAAACTGCAACCAGCATATTGACCAAACAACATGCGAGTCATTTGCATTTCTATGGTTTTTTTAAACAAATAAAAACTCTTTGGTAACAGGAAGACTATGTCAGATTAAACACGACGGAAGACAGAATAAGATTAGCCTGGTGGAGATACGTGTTTGGAGCCTCAAAATAGGAGAGATAATGTGTACGTATAACCATATGCGGGTGTTTTGAAGACGCAATCCATATACTCCTAAAATACTCAGCAAAGAAAGACCTGAGAATTAGCGGAATAGAAAATAAATTTTTTGGAGATGAATGAGGGTATAGCTTAAAAAAAAACTAAGTGGGCCGTTGAACATTAACAAGCAAAATAATTTAGGCAAATATCTGTTCAGACTTAAAAATTAGACGGGAAAAGAAAATAAAGGAAAAATGGGAAGACATTATAATGCGAGAAAATCGTTCACTCTACAAAAGCTATTAGTTATAATAATAATAATAATAATAATAATAATAATAATAATAATGAATTATTTAACCTGGCAGAGTTAAGGCCATACGGCCTTCTCTAACACTCAACCAGGAGTAAAAACTGCGTTACGGAAAAACTACAAATTTACAAAGTACACTACAATTTTACACACAAAACTGAATAAGATGATAATAATAAAATGTAAACAACAAATAAGAAGAAATCAGACATAATATATAACATAAAGAAAGAAAGAAAGACGCATAATAAAATGTGAACAGCACGTCTAAATAAATGAGGCATACAAAGTATAAAAAATAAGACAATTACTGATAATAAAAATAATAATAATAATAATAATAATAATAATAATCATAATAATAATAATGTTAATGTAATAATAATGTTATGGAGTAACCAAATTAATAATTTGTTAAATAGTTAAGAAAGCAAGTGAAATGATGAATTAGAATAATAGTATTAAAATTTTATGAATAGTAAATCCAGGGTGTTTAAAAAATACGGGGCATAATTTCAGGTATGTATTTCCCACATGTAGACAATCAAAATAGTTCATTACAACATGTGTCCGGAAATGCTTCATTTCCGAGTTATGGCCTTCACAACATTGAAATTCACCGTAACGTTTTTCTTTCCTTTGGCGACTTCTAGGCGCTGTTACATGGTGCAGTATAAATTTTTGGGTTGAGGTGTGCCAGTACAAATATACTGCTGGGGCTAACTCTTAATAGTTTTCTATGTTTGCTAAGGCCATACTTCCTCTTTCCAATTCGAATTCTGAGGTATAGCTCGCGCAAGAAACGATTACCGAAAAGCAATGGTGGCGTTTTGACGTGTGTATGTAGGCACGCCGAGGGGGGAGGAGGTGCGAGCCGATGGAAGTACTGTCTCTTCCAAGAAGATGAACAGATGAGGACATCGTTGTGGAAATAAAGAACGTAGCAAGAGAAAAATTCGAAGCTAATTAAACGCGCAACATATGTTTACGAATGAAATAATAATTCCGTGCGATACAAGACACGCATTCACACGCAATGGAACAAACTAAAGTCGTAATGTAACTATCGCAACGCAAGACTGATTCTATTGATGTCATTTCTCTTCCGACTGTACTCTTGAATATCATTCAAGTTATCTCGTGACCTTTCCTGTCGCCCGCTCTTCCTTATCGCAGTGTTTGATTCGCATTCTTTCCGTCGGTAATCCGTGCTTGCGAGACCTATAGAATGCCTGTTCAGCCAGTCTAACTTAGTGAAATCAGAACTACGCAACAGAATTCATATCATCACGGTTAGTGCTATACCTCACATTAAAAGCACCAGGAGAATTTCGGGAAAAAAGTTACAAATACCAAATTTCCTGAAAGTGTTCTGCGGCAGACTGGAAATACTGATGGGGGTTCCAGTTCCGGCCTATATGAATTCTTGTCTTCCACGTCAGCAGTCACAGTAGAAGAGGATCAGGCCTGCACAAACAGCTCAACGAGCGCGCGCGCTCCTTCGGAGCGGGAGAGCTGTGTTTACCGCTCGCCGAAACGGAGAGGAAGCTACGTCAGAATGACATAAACTTGCTATAGGTAGAGGCGTTGCCTACGCTATTATAACGTAGGCAACGATAGAGGAGAGGGAAACGACCACTCAGTTATCTAGTGGAGTGCAGTGTGTATTCTCAGTAACTGTTTCACGTTGCTTACCTACTGCTACAGTACAGTATGGAGGAATCTAAAAGACGGAACATAACATTTAACGATTTACAGCTCCAACTTATTGATCTTCAATGTGACCTAAGGGCTAAAGATCATTAGAATAATACTGCTACCCTGGTTGAGTTTTACAGGACTAAACATTAGCAATAACATCCACGACTACACAGGCTGGCTGTGAAAATGTTTGCTATGTTTGGCTCAACATTTATATTTGTGAGCAACTGTTTTCTACAATCAACTTTAATAAAGAAAGACATCGAACATCTGTAACTGATGTTTCATTATGATCAGTAGGCTACTGTTCCTTTCAGCTGCCAACAGCATAAAACCTAGTTTTGATGTACTGATAAATAAAAATATAACAAAATGATATTGTACATTTAAGTAGCTATAGAATTTCTATTATTTCTGTAAAATAAATATTTCTTTATTAATTAATATAATAGTCCAAGGTAGTTTTGCAAACACTGAACGGGAATTCATTTTATAAACACTCGTAATATTACTTCCTTTTGTGTACATTTTGTACGAGATCACCCCTTCTTCCAGTCCACTCTTATACAGAGCGCAGCTAATATCTGCATTCCGCTCATGAGCTGTGAGCCGGCTCGGAAAGTGCAAACCTTGTGCAGGCCTCATATAGATGATTAATGTAAAATATTCGATACATTTTTGCTATTGTTAATCTTACCCGTTTCTTTAGATACGCTTTTTACTTGTAAATTGAATTTAGCTAATTTTAGCGACATTTGACATCTTATTTGGCGACTTTTGAGGTGACGATTGTTGGCAACACTACAGTAATCTAATTCCAATGATAAGAGAGACAAGTCTTAGAGAGTAGCTGGTAGTGTGAAGTGTACTGATGGAATGACACATTTTCAGGTTGCGAGCTGTTGGGCGTACAACACAACTTGACATCAATCAAGCGACAGAGCGTGTTATCACGGGCAAACATCACGCCATCACTTGCTTATCTTACGTAACAAGCACGTGAGGAATGTGGGCTCCAAAATACATCACGCATAACCAATATTACACAGCCAGGGGTGACCATCGTCAATGACTTCTCGCGAATCATCACTATAGGAATCCTAATGATACTCTCACTTCTTCCTTCTTGAACCGTTTCCTTAACTTTCTCAAAGGTAAGAGTGTGTTAAGTAACTCTGGCCCGGTTTCTTCAACCTTTGTTAAAATGCACCTAACATAGCGTTAATTAACTGTAAGTTAGAAGTATGAATTGCTGTTAAATATATTGCGTTTCTTCAACTTTACATTTCACATTTTAACATTCTGTTTGTTAACTCTCTGTTAGGACCAGAGATTTTAGAGTTTAACCATAACCTTTAACCAAGTATAGGCTCACTTCTGTTTACTGAACTCTGACAATTGCGATTCTCGCTTGCTTCCGTTGTTTGATTCAGAGAGGATAGAAGTCTTTCTATTCTCTCAGGTTTGGTTTCTGCTTCTTTCCTCGTCTGTATCACAGTAGAGTGGAGCGGCCTATTGGTATTGCTGTTATGAAATGGAAAACAAAAAGAACTCATGGGACTAATTTCTCTTCGCTCGAGAGAAGCCTTCTGCTGGAAATAATTTCGCAGTATAAATCAATTACTGAGAATAAACAAACAAACGGATCTACGTTGAAAGCGAAAAGTGAGAGTTGGCAGAAAATAGCCTATACCTTTGTATGAACTTCTGATCTGTCAAATCACAGAAATGATCCCCTCTGTTTATGTATTCATGGATATCATTTTCTAAATAATCAAGATATAAAAGTTCAGCATCTAACGCACCAGCCATATTGGATACTTCTATGCTAACAGAGAGTTAAATGATTTAACTACATAAAATTGGGCAGTTAAATTAACATAGGTTTTAACAGCCTGTTAGTACTAACAGTAGTTGAAGAAATGCTTCAACTGTTAAGTTTACAGTTAAAATTAAATAACAAATGTTGAAGAAACCGGGCCTCTGAAAATTAAACAGAATTCGCACCTTCTCTTAAACTCTCATTATCTTTCAAAACTGAGTTTAGATAAAAAATGTTATCGCAACAAACGTACAGGGTGAACCGTAAGTAATTTCAGTGAGTTTTCTTTGAGATATTTCAAACAAAACAGTTTAATAGAATTTTGTTCGTTTTTGCTGTCTTTTCGAGATAAAAATTGTTTTATATGAAACATTTCACAACATGTTTTGGGAAAGCCGTTGACTTAATTCCCAATATTTATTTATTTTATTTATTTATTTAATAATAACATATACATAAAAAAACGTTACATTGAAGTACCCCGAAAGAGCAAAGCTCGTGTTCGGGGACAGTTCCGTTACATAAATATACGACAAAATACTTAAGAAACAAGGTCACATAAAGATGATAATAAAGTTAATAATAATAATAATAATAATAATAATAATAGTAATAATAATACTAGCGATACTAGTAATAACTGAGTGAAAAAAGAGACGATGTTGAGATTGGTGGATTAATATTAAATTATTATTAGTAGTATAATTAGAACAGGTCATGTTGATATAGTAACCAAGATAAGATAGAAAAAAATATACTTAGGATAGAAATAAACTTGTTTTACAATACATGGTACATAATATAATTACAGGGAAGTCTATCATATAAATTGTTTAATTCTGGATCTGAAAATTTCATTCTATTTTTATGATAGAATTTCATTAAAGAGTATTTATAAATTTGGTCAATTCTAAAAACATTAAATTCGAAATGGATCAAATTTGTTGGATAATCCAGTCGCCTTTTCAAACAAATTTTCATTATACGTTTTTGCAACATAATTAGAGGAAAAAGAGCAGTTTTTGTAGTGCCTCCCCATCCAGTTAAACCATATTGGATACCAGATTCAACTATACCCAAATAAACCAAACGTAATACATGAGTAGGCAAGTAATGGCGGAGGTTCACAAATTTGTAAATTGTTTTACGGATCCTGTTACATAAACAGGTGATTTGTCTATCCCATTTAAAGTGCTGATCAACAATAATTCCCAGGTATTTCACATTTACAGATTCTTTCAGGCAAGGGCATTTACAGGTTGTAGAGAGTTTACAAAATGAGTTGTGGATTATTAATTTTAAATGAGAAAGTGATTTCAATTTGTTCAATCCAGAGGCTGTTAAAGAAAATGGCACCAAAGTAGTTTTAGTTATATTTAGAGATAGCAAATTTGCATTAAGCCAGTTTTCGATCATATTTATACCTACATTGGCATGTTTATAAGTGTCCTCCCAAGTTAAACCACTGAAAATCATCACCGTATCATCAGCGTAAGAATAACAGGAGCCATTATGTACTTTCAAATCAATGTTTAATAAATCATTAATATATATTAAATATAGAATAGGACCTAAAATTGTTCCCTGAGGGACACCTATATCAATATTTACATTTTCACTGATATTATCATCAGTTTTGGTTACCTGAGTTCTTTTGTTTAAGTATGATTGAAATAACTTATGAGCAATACCTCTGACTTCTATATCAAATAATTTGTCCAGAAGTAAACGATGGTTAACCGTGTCAAAAGCTTTCCTTAAATCTAAGAAAATTCCTAAACAAATATGCTCAGTCAGTTTAAGAGAGCTGCGTATTATGATAATAATTGCTTGACAGAATTTTTATACAACCATATCGTAATGTAACTTTGCACCACTACTTTGCGACACTACTTTGCTGATAACAAAACTAGAACGACTACAGAAAAGGTTGATATCCAGAATCTTGTCCTTACTCATCGTACTCATATTCCATTTCCGTCGTTTGCAAACAAGTTCTATAAACTGCACGTGTGAAACAACAACCTGACCTATATTGGCCCTGCTGGCTTGCAGTGACCTTCGCCAATAAACCTATCAGGATTTGCATTTGTTAACACAGGCCGTGTAATGCAATCCGCCGCGTGGGTGTCTGTACACAAACCTGCAATACGGTCATGGGCACGGCGACCCCGGCCACGAGCATTGCAGATTACATTTCTGAAAGAAGATCATGCACTTGTACTGGCTGCATTCTCAAACTGTGACGCTTGGTATTTAGCAACACCCCTATTCCTTCTCCTTCCGGGAAGTTCATTACAATAAATTAAGTGCTTTCAACAGTCGATTTCTTTTTCAGTAAAGCTAAGCCCACCAATCAAGGCTGGTTCACAATAAACCGGGAACGGAAACGACAACGAGAACGAGAACGGAAATATTGTTAAAATAACTATTTAAATATGAGCATTCACAATTAACTATTGTGAAAGCTCACATTTAAACACATTTATTTTAACATTATTTCCCTTCTCGTTGTCGTTTCCGTTCCTGGTTTATTGTGAACCAGCCTTCACCCGGATTTTCCGGAACCGCTCCAAATCCAAATTTATTTATTCCATACATAAGGTTTTTACTACATTAGGCATTGCAGCCCGAAAGAACACAAGCTAGTGCTCGCGCGCAATTCAGTTTAATTATACAAATATTTTACAAAATTTAAGAGTGTTCATTCAGTACAATAGCGTTAAAATATAGACATCATGTAATAATCTATCTATACAAATATATACGTTATAAAAATACATGTGTATTAAATGTCTATTTAAACAGCTTAAGAAAAGAGAAAAAAATTAAATAATTAATTTAATTTCTTTCCTAATCTATGTATGTTAAGTATACTTAGTTCAGGGTTAGCTCTAACTAATACATTATACAGGGTGATTCACGAGGCTGTACCGTCCCTTACGGAGCTTATTTCCGAAGACATTCTGAGCAAAAAAAGTCATATAAATATTTGTCCTCTTACACTAATTTGAAGTTGTTTGTAAAATATCATTATTAGCTAATATTCTGAAAAGAAAAATGTGTTGTAAATTCCATAGTTGCTTCGTACAGATTTTTTTCCCGATTTTTAACTAAAAAATTACATTTTCTTACACATTTATCACAACAATTTGACAAATAACGTCACTCTTGTAAATTCTTTAAGACTGTACATTAGGATGCATAATTGAAGTCTAAAGAATCAAGCTCCTAAAGTCGTATGATTCGTAATAATTATTGTGATAAGTGCGTAAGAATGATGTAATTTTTAGTTAAAAATTGAAAAACAAAATTTGTACAGGGCAATTAACAACACATTTTTAAATTTCATATTGTGGTATGCCGATAAGCTATTAATATTTTACTATAATTATTTATTTATTTACTGTGCCACCTTTGCTTATCTTAAAAGTTAATAATTTACATTAACGTTTTCGATACATGTGTATCATCTTCAGATGTAGAGTGCTAGATAAACATTTATGATGAAAACTTTGCCTTATGGTATGGAACTTATTATGATTTTCTAACTATCCTAATTTGGTCTATAATACACATGTTACATTAAGTTAAAATCATTTGCAAGTCCATATAGTACAATTTAAAAGGTTTAAAATTATTCAAAGTTAGAGCAATTCACTTTAGCAAGATCCGAAAATCATAAGTTCCATACCATAAGGCAAGATTTTCATCATAAATGTTTATCTAACACTCTATATCTGAAGATGATACACATGTATCCAAAACGTTAATGTAAATTATTAACTTTTAAGATAAGCAAAGGTGGCACAATAAATAAATAATAATTATAGTCAAACACATTTTTGGCTTCACAACACTAGTTAATTAAAAAAATTACACTTCTTAACAGTTCATTCTCTATTTGTAATATTTTTTTTATCCTTAAAACTAAAGAAAAAAGGCATTTTACTAACAACTTCAAATTAGTGTAACTCTGAAAATATTGAGATTAGGACACATGTTTATATGACTTTTTTTTTTTGCTCAGAGAGTCTTCGGAAATAAGCTCCGTAAGTAACGGTAAATCTCCGTGTATCACCCTGTATTTATTGGGTTCCAAAATTTCTGCTGTTTTAATTCAGCAGTTGGACGGCATTGGGAGTGTTTAGAAAGAAACTGTAATTTTGTCTCGTACAGTGTTCATGAGGATCAATTAAATTTTAAATTTATTTTTATGAAAGTAAATAAGAAATATTTGTTGATAAATTTGTTCTAGATTTGCTGCACCAAATTTCTGAGAAATCAATTTTGTTGGGTAATCTAAAGGTTTTATATAGGCCTAGACAAGGCCTGCGGAACTCGTAAATAGGGGAAATATGACGTCAGTCTCACTCCACTTCTATTGGGGATGATCGACTTCCGCGTAGTTATTTACATTCTTTGCCCGTGCAAGGTCCATCAGTGGCGGCATTGTAATTTTCAAAAAGGGATTGTAATAAGTTCATTGTATTTATAGTGCGTTATCTCGTTTCAAAGTTTACGTTAAATGCTAGATTTCTTTCCACCTAACCTGCTTAAGAGTTTCGAAAACCTTCCTCCTATCATCACCTACGGAATCATAAATTTATAGCATGTAAATAATGAACCTTGAAAGTCATTATTAATTTCAATAAATTCAAAATGAACGCAACGAGTGACGTCCTTAATTTAACAATATATAAATAAATAATCAATATACAGTTCGTAATAATGAACTTACCCGAAAGTTTGTGCATTCCATAATTCTTAATATGAGATTTGTTGAAATGTAGTTTAATATTGAAATGACGAGTAGAAATAAATTTGATGGGACACAGCAAACAAGCAATTGTTTCGTCTTCAACGACAAAATAATCATATTTTCTTTGGAAGTAGTATTTCTTCACGGGTTTTGATTTTGTCATGTTCCAGTTCTCTTTAAATTGCACTACGCGTATTTATTTATTTTTTTATTTATATATTTATTTATTTGGCTCGAGTGCGTTACAATGTTGAATGACAGCATTGACATCCGGTCATATAGCTATCACTCACTTATCAACGCACTATTTATTTATCGTCCTATTACTAGTAAAACAGTTAGGACCAGTAATGCAAGTTTTGTAAAAACAGGAATTAAAACTTTATTAATGCACAAAAAATCATGATAAATTCTTCAAATCAAGTAATTGGTTTGTTGCCTGCATGCAACATTTCGGACTTATTTCATTTTAGTAGAATACAGAGCACGGAAAAACAAGTCGGGGACTGTACTTATTTTACACAAAAAGTGGACTTAATCGGCTTTACTAGTAATAGGGCGATATATACATAGGTAGACCTTCTTACATTATATGCACACATACCTTTTAACATTTATTTTACATATCTTTTAACTTATTTATTTCCCTCATTCATTTTTCTCTTACTTTCTAAAGGTGTGTTCCTAAGGATTTTATTATCTATTCATTTGTAATTGTTGATAGCGTATTGTATACCTGCCGCCGCAAGAATGAATGTTGATGCAGCGAGCGTAACTAAACGGCATTTCTTGTAAGTTGAGAGGGCGCGAAGACATTCTGTTCCCCCTCCCTATTCCCCAGATACCGTTAGCGACCGAGCAGTAGCTGTTTCTTCTTATATCTGCACCCCCTATGCTGTACACAGAACAAAATAAAATATTTACTAAAGTACACTAGGGGATATAAAATGCAGCCATACAGATGTTTGACAATGACTTGTTTCAGTATATTTTAGTGTCATTGTTATAATATTTTCAACTGGCTACTAATAAAATTAACGAATGTTGGTTTGAATGTTGGGGAGCGACACAGTGCAGATTGTCCCAGTGTGTATGTCGCAATGTAGCAACTAGCGGTGGAGAAAATATTTATCTTTTGCCCTGAATGGTTTGAGATTTGTTTCGTCCTTACAGTTTACTTCGTAGTGTTTTGTGAATATCGGTATAGGAAATAGTTTACATAGTGTAGTGTTAATTTCTTATATAAGTACATAGTTTTTTTTTATTTAGGCTTAGGACCGTATTTTATCGTAGTTTGTAAATTATTTAACGAACATTATGGCTTCCAGCAGTGTTATAAAACATAAAAAAGGTAAACCAATGCGAAGTGGTCAGAAGAGATGTGTGTTGAATTTATTTCAAACGTTATGTGCTGAAAATCCAACTTACAGTTTAGAAAAGGTGGCTGAGATGACGGGGAAACTGACGGGAGTGGGGAAAAACAAGTGTTTATCGCATCAGAAGAGAGGCGAAGTTGAATGACAATAAATTAAAGAGTCTAGTGAAATTTCGCAAAACTGTTCCACTATTAGAAAAATATGTCGAATTCACAAAATCAGCAATAAGATCTAAAGTTCACCAATTCTTTTTTCGTCAAGAACTGCCAACTTTAGACAAAATATTAGCTGCGGTGAACGGTGATGAAGATAATAGTGATAACAACCTACCAAAATTCTCGAGGTATGTTAATTTAAATTAATTCTTGATTTCCGCACAAAACAGATTATGAAAGTCTATAAAAATATTTCTAGTTCTAATTTTATCATAGTACTATAATTTGTGTAGCTGAACGTAGAAACGCATTACTACTGGTTCAGTAGACCTATGCTTATTAAGATCGAAATACTTAAATTTAAAATGTCAGTTGTACGCCTGTTTTAGTATTTATTTCTTCTTGCGTTACAAGTAGCTGTCGTGTATTGAAATCATTAAATATTTTAGTATGCAAATTATTGATATAGACAGTAATAAAAATATAATTGACTTCTTGGTATAGACTTTCGAAATATAGATTTTGACACTTTGTGTTGTAAGTCAATTAGTCGAACGTTTTTACGACGGACTGTAGCACCTTCCCCTTCACTGACGGTAGAGGGGAAAGCCTCTCAACCAAACTGAAATGGGGAGTAGAACGCTATGACCGCACTGGTAGAAAAGGTGGGTGGGGTAAGGAGACGCTCTGAGGATCTATAGTTCTGCAGGTCTGGCCTAGACAAATTTTGATAATTCAATTTTCGACATACGACTGGAAACTCCAAAATCTTTTTTTAACAACAGCAAGCTATTTACACGTGGGTGTAGAGTTTCTGAGCCAGCAGCGCTTGCAGCTTCCCACCGGGACCCGGCCGGCAGGCCGGCACATTCCTACCTCTCGGAATGATGCATACGTGATGACACCCCACAGTTAAAGGCTAATCAATTGGCTTAAATGTTGCGTTACTGTTGTCGACGTCATGGTATTGGGGTCAGCTCCCGCTGGAAGCCGTCCAACTTGCACATCGAACCGATAAATAAGATGGATGCCTTCGGGATACGCGTCTCTCGGATTCACGGATATTACCGCGCTAATCGACTGCTGTTCAAGTTCTTAAAAAGTAAACAAACAGCAACGCGACAAAAGGAAAGCTGGTTTCTGTGGCAACCGCCATTTTTACTGCGGAAGCTATAAGCCTAGATCATATATGTAACAGATAACTCATCGCTATGTTAAAATCGGCAGCACTTTGAATAGAACAACCGCCAGGATCGCCACCCGTCCGCCGCAAACGAACACGAGATGGCAGTACAGTCGCTAATGTGTAGGGCTCTGAGTTCTGCAGTCACAACTGGCCTACGTCTATGTTCATGATACAACGGAGTGGGCTATGAAAATTCAGCTCTCCTTGGCAACGGTTTTGTTGTAAATTGTTTTGTATCTTTTCTGACGAGAAATAAAAACTGTTCTTGAGTTTCATTTACTCAGTATATTGTATTCTAGCTACAATACATGTAGGGCTCTGAGTTCTGCAGTCACAACTGGCCTACGTCTATGTTCATGATACAACGGAGTCAGCTATGGAAATTCAGCTCTCCTTGGCAACGGTTTTGTTGTAAATTGTTTTGTATCTTTTCTGACGAGAAATAAAAACTGTTCATGAGTTTCATTTACTCAGTATATTGTATTCTAGCTACAATACATGTAGGGCTCTGAGTTCTGCAGTCACAACTGGCCTACGTCTATGTTCATGATACAACGGAGTGGGCTATGGAAATTCAGCTCTCCTTGGCAACGGTTTTGTTGTAAATTGCTAACAGTTCACGATCATATGTGCTGTATTTAATTTCCGCATTGGTATGCTTCTTAGAGAAAAAACCCAAAGGTTCCCAACGACCGAAATTGTACTGCTCGAGCACAGCCCCAGAAGAAATATCAGAAGCATCCGTGCGAAGAGCTAGAGTAGCATTGTCCCGTGGGTGAACTAAGAGAGTTGCTTTTGCTAATTGTTGTTTGCATAGCTCAAATGCTTCTTCAGCCTCTCTATCCCACGTAATAAGACGCTTGTCATTCTTTTTTGCACCGTGAAGATGAATATGTAGTGGGGCTTGTATCTGCGCCGCATTGCGGAGGAAACGCCTGTAAAAATTAATAATACCGAGAAACTTGCGCAAGTCGGCAATGGTCTTAGGCTTGGGGTAGTCTGCAATTGCCTTAATACGATCTTCAAGCGGCCTAACACCATGTTCATTGATTGTGTAGCCTAAGTAGTTAACTTCACTGTTGCCGAAAGAACACTTGGATAAGTTAATAGAAAGTCCATGTTCACGCAACCTCTGGAAAACAAGACGAAGGTGCTGTTCATGCTGTCCCTCGTCTTTCGATGCTATCAATAAGTCGTCGATGTAACACGTGCAGAAGTCAAGTCCACGAAGTACGCTATCCATTAGACGTTGCATAGTCTGCGCAGCATTACGTAATCCAAAGGTCATGACGTTGTATCATGAACATAGACGTAGGCCAGTTGTGACTGCAGAACTCAGAGCCCTACAAATGCAATTCAAATGGGAATTATGACGTGCCTCCTTATGTAATAACTAGATGGCAGCATAGTAAACCTGACAAAAGTTGTTAACGTCAAAGCCTATAAGGCCGACTTATCTGGGCTATAAGTTAAGGGCTTTCATTTCAAAAGTTCCCAGTCTAAATAACTAATTATTTAAATTGAAATCAATTTAAACAAAAAATACGTCAATTTAGATATTGAGGGGGAAGTCTGAAACCAGGTTTAATTGTATTCTAGATTTCACCCCCCACACCCCAGCTAGCCCCACTTTGAAATTTCAAACGACGCCCCTATATTTTTATACTTAAATATGTATGAGCATTTAATTATTTATACACCTCATTCATTTGTTTTCGCATCTTTTGTTTGCTATCGTCGCCTGGCAACCTGGATTGTTGTTATTGTTGATTAGAACTGAAGAGAATAAAGCTACAAAAACGTATTGAGCATTTCATGTAATAGTTGTGTTTGTGTATTAAACTATTTTAAAATGGTGTACACCCTTCAAGAGAGAACATAAATCATCCTTATTGATTCAATTTAGGAAATAATAAGCTTGTGTTTTCATCCTAATTGATAATAACAAAAATACGATAACGATTATGTAGAATCCCTTTTTTTAGTGTTGTGGGATTTAATCGATTAATCGATCAATTTTTGTTGCAAGATTAATAGATAAAAAATATTTAATCGAATAATCGAGTCGATTGAAATTAATCGGTTGTAGTTGATATTAATTATTATTTTGTTAATACAAAATCATACTAAAATTCCGACAATATTTCTCAGTCGGAAATTGCTTACTTAAAAGCACAATAGTACTGTAATTTTCTAACTGTAAACCAGGTAGCATTAGAGAAAATCTTTGCACAAATACTTCAGAAGGAGATGGAGGTATGAGGACAGTGACCTAGTCTACCTCTACTGAAAGTTGAAACACAACGCGAAACCCTTATTAATTTTTATGGTTTTCCAAGAAAACTTCCACCTTGTCAGCTCATCTTCCTAGCATATGAAATACATACGTTTCTGGGATTCGTCCTCCTCATTCCTTATAAAATAGCCATGTCTACACTGTGTGCGAGAGCGTAACTATCTTCTTCTTTTTCTAAAATCTGGTAATTCGGATTACAATAGGGCCAGTCTTCTGTTTCGATCGCTGTACTTTTGCAGGTGCTTACAGTTTCTGTACTGAGTTTATATATGACGGTTGTGTGTTTAGTTTGATAAAGAAAAAAAAAATCAGTTTTTTGTGTTCTGTGAAAAGTGTAAACTCCATTATGTTATATGAAAATTTGAGAAGTAAACTCGGTGAAACGTTTGGATTTAAATTGAACGATCGGGAGAAGTGCTCGACAAAAAAAAAAGTTTTGCTTTTTCGTGTTTAGTGATGCAGGAAACACTGTTACTAAACGTAGAGCGACATTTAATTCGGACCATATGAATGCACTCACATGTTTAAAATCATGGATGAAGCAGTATTAACTAGGTGAGTCTTCATACTTTTTGTTATTTATGTCTGTCTTAAAAATTCCCGGAGAAATTGACACAATAAATTATAAGCCTCATAATAAATAGCCTATGTTAGTAATTAAAATAGTTGTTTTGTAATATGACGATACGAAATATACAGATATACAATATTTAATGCTTATGCTTATCACCGAACACAAGTTACATTTAACAATAATTGTGTATTACAGTATATTAAAACATTTTTTAACTCGATCAAAACTCGAATAATCTATCGATTAATCGATTAAATTCAAATAGTTAATCGATTAAATATTTTTATCGATCGACAGCACTACTTTTTTGTAGTTTTATTAAGTGTTTAATAATTATTTATAGCCTATTATTACTATTTTTTAAAATATGTAATATACTTTTAAAAATCTAGTGGGTTTTATGCTATATTTAGCGCATTTTTTAAAAGTATTTAGTGTATTTCTGCAAACTGGAGTTGGCAACGCTGCTTTTCAGGCATCAGGAACAAACTTTACTGCAAGACAGGTGTATACAGTATGTCACAAAGGTTTGAAAGACAGTACTTCTACAACGCTATATGCTTCATTCAAATAACTAATATATTATAAAAGCATAATATTTTATTTAAGTCCGAGTGACTGAGGCCCGGCCTCACTTGCTTCAGTGAATCAGCCGCCACTGGTGGGAAGCTGTTAAGCTGAAGATGTAACGATGCTTTGTAAAAGTGGGTTATTTATTTTTTTTAATGATTCATCCACACATCAGTCCTATTTCATGGCACAGCTCCAGAAGTATCCGACGATGACAATGCGTCTTCAAATCTAGACGTCATCAAAAACCAGCACAAACGAGATTTCCCAGCCTTCAGTCCGTGCGGTCAGGTGCCTGGGAACAGCCGAGGGTTGGTGTGTGTGTGTGACTCTATTATTCACACTCTTATGTCACTGCCAATTTAAGCCTCAGTGATTTCATAGTGAATTTTCCCGCCTCGCCAGATCTGTATCTATGCAGCATCTCTCTAGATTGTCAATGGCATTCTTTGACGAGGGGAACCCCCATTCTGAGAAAAAGAATACATCTCACGCCCGGCGCAAAGTGATCCATTAGGAATGTTAACGTTCTGTGGAAGAGGTCCAACTGAATCTATCAATAAGATTACACCATCCACTGAGCTCCGGAATAGCCCGGACAAATGAAGAATGCAAATGCGCTCGTATCAATCAAGGAGACAACAGGTGTTCCCTGCGCTGGACATTCCGAATGCATCCATTTGCATGCATTAATTTTAATAGCGGGTAACAGCTACCGCAGCACAATCAACTCTGCATGTCAAATTCGTATTAATATACTTTCAGAATATGCGCGTAATGTCATCAACGAACACACAGATTAATACTTATATGAAACTCACTTGTTCAAAATTAAAGTTTATTAATATTAATGCTACTGATAGCCGCGTCTGTGGATCAAACGCTAATACGCTGGTTGTCCATCCAGGCAGCCCGGGTTCGAGCCCAGATGTACTCCCGTTTCTCTTTACTATTCCACCAACAGGGGACAGGCGATTATATCCCGGGGTCAGTTTTATACGTCAGTTGCGTCTCTATATTTTTGGATCATATATCAGTTGCGTCCTTTCCCATTATTTTACAACCTTAGGACTGGCTGTAACATCACCAATTTAAACGTTACAGGTAAGTTAAAAATGTTGTTTGTGGCATCTTCACCATACAAGTTGATAGTGTCATTTTTCACCATAACAGTACATTATGCAACGAGCCTATAATGGTAGTAATTAAGACGCGAGTATGTTTATGAAACGAGCGCAAGGAGGAGCGGAACTGACCTCGTGCAATATCTCGTAAATTGTGAGATGTGCGCAGACGCGAAAGTATTGATTTTTTCCGAGAAACAAATGTCGACATCGACCTTGATATAATCTAGAGAGTAAAATAAACATTAATCTTGATATAACCTTGAAATTGAATTAGACATTGAAAAACGAGATGACAAATTGAATTTATTTGAATATTATTTACAATTAACGCTAATTATTATAGCAACAGGACTGACTTTATTTCAAATATAGGTGGTTTGTTGATTTATTGTTGTCTTTGGATTGCATATCCGAGAATAATCGATACTTGCGCCTTCATATTGCTACAATGGTATTTTCTGATTGGTGGAACACCTGAACTTTAATGAATAGGTGTACTTTAATGAGGTCCATTTTTTGTAGTTCTATTAAGTGTTTAATAATTAACGCCTCCAGGGGCGTATTTTGCGGGCTACCGGGGCTACTAAGGAAATTACAAAAGAAAAAGTTTATAATATAACATAATGTAATAATTTTGTATTATTAGTTTTACCATAGTAATTAAAATTAAAGTAATTGTTAGATATATTTTGTGTAATAATAAGGTCAGCGGTAGCCCAAACCCTTTAACCAGTATACGCCCCTGCCAGGTGTATAATTACTACATTTCGGCATGGTCGAGCATAAAATGTATTAAAATTCATGAGCTGCATTTTCACCATAAAATTATAATCATATTGGTTGATTCCGGGTGAAATCCAATCTTGTTATATGATCTAGCTGCAAATCAATCATGTTCTTACGAATGAAAGCTTCTTTCTCCCTCCCTTTTAAATGGAAGAGCTCTATCATTACGTAGTTTTAAGTATCTTTCGGCTTTGTATTTCTTTCAATACTCCTATAAAATGGTAAATGTTTGGTGAGTAATATAAAATAATACTGTAGACTATTAAGAAAGCTTTTGGTACTGTAAGTCATCATTTATTATTAGAGAATTTAAATTTTGTTGGAATTAAAAATAATGCATTTAATTTATTAAAATTGTATTTAAATGATAGAGTTCAAGCTACTAAAACTGATCATGAATTAAATGAATTTATTAAAATTAAAATAGGAGTTCCGCATAGAACAATCCTTGGACCGATTTTATTTTTAATATATATATATATATATATATATATATGACCTTTTAATGATAGATCTTAAAGAATATGAAGGTGATTTATATTCTTATGCTGATGATACTGTTTTAATTTTTAGTGGAAAAACTTGGAGTGATGCTTATTATAATGAAAATTGTGGCTTAAAATTAATCAAAAAATGGTTCGATTTAAATTCACTTTTAATTAATAAAGATAAAACAATAGCTATCCCATTTTCTTTAAATAATAAAGGTAATAAACCAATTTCATCTACACTACAAATTAAAATGCATAATTCTGATTGTTCCGACATAAATTGCAATTGTTCAGTCTTTATTAATGGAGTTAAGGAGGTTAAGTACTTAGGTATAATTATTGATAATCATTTAAAATGGAATAATCATTTTCATTATATTTGTAATAAATTACGTAAAACATTATATTACTTTGTTATTCTAAGAAATATTTTGTCAATTAATTGTTTACGTATAATTTATTTATCATTATTTCAATCTATATTTATGTATGGTATTATAGGTTGAGGTGGAATTTAAAAATCCAACCTTTATCTGTTAATTTTACTACAGAAAAAAATATTAAAAATGTGTTTTAAAAAGCAGAAAGATTACTCAACTCAATTGCTGTTTAAACATTTCAAAGTTTTCAACATTAAACAAATTTATTATTTTATTTCATTGAAATATTTTCACAGAAATCTTAATAACTTTGAAAGGTATATACATAAATATAGAACTAAAAATACGAATTCTCTGAGTGTGTCTGAACCTAAATGTAGAACCAATGCAAAGAGAAAATGATCTATTTATTCAATTTTGCATTGACGGTTTTTTTTAAGAAACTCAGACTCACATTATCGCACATTTCCAATGAGAAACTGAATATAATAGACACTATATACTTCTTGTAACGTGATTCAAAACAATATTAACATATATAAATAAATGAGTGGAACGTTTATACGAAAAGTCTTTTGAGACGAGCTAGTAGCCTATTTAAAGAGCGTGTTAGGAGCTTTGTTATTTGCACTGTTACTACTCCAGGGTAAGGAAAAAAAAAAACATAGTTAGATTCATGGCTTCGGCAATCTTAGGAATTCAAAGAGGAATAATTTTGAAGATGAAAGTTTTTATAGGGCATGTAAATTTAAGGAGCATATTACAACTAAAATAATATCCTGTTTAGACGTAGGTTTAACAATAATAAAAACAATAAAATTTTAAATAAAATTGTTTAGAGCGAAAATAAAACACTTGCGAAAATATATAATTGATCCCATACCACGTCATAAAAGAACCTAATGTGATTCAGTAAATTTAACTCGTACCAAAAGCACCCGAAGTCAATTTTTTCCTAGCATGTATCTCCAAGGATAATTCCACACTACCAAAATTCTCACTTGACGGTGAGAGGACCCTGTACAAACCCAGATCTAATCGAATAAGCGACGGCTTGAGAAGGAGAACCGTCTATGAATACTCGCGTCTAGTCCGAAATCGTAAGCTGTCAGAACACGGATGGCAATTTAAAAAGATCTGGAAGTCGTAGGTCGAGGTTAGGAATGACAAGAGTGGCGCAACTTTTACTGTGTCGTACCGCTTTCGTAGAAGAAAACGCCCTCCATTTACACACTACGTGGACTACGTCACCCATGACGTACGAGATACTAATGATACGACGTTATGCTATTTGGTATTTCCGATGTAGATCTTGATCAGAGTGGCTTTGGAATACCGAATAGAGGGCGTCGCAATCAACTCCAGTCACGTGGCAGAGCGTTAATTAAGATTCTTGAAGGGTGCCTGTCACTTGTTGATGGTGGCAAGATACGGAGATTTCCTCTCCTGCCCTTTGAAAGGCGGCGAAGTGTTTTATTATGTCAGCATTCGCTATCGGCGTCTAACATCAGGAGTGAGTTCATGTGGAACAGACACCTTTGTAAGAACAACAAATTGCTGCAGACGAAAGCACTTCTTTCTCCTCCTCAACTCCGTACCCGTTTCCAACATTTCTTCTTCGCTGGTTTCTTATAAAGTCACTCATGCACGCTCGTGTAACTCTTTGTCAAGCCACAGAGGAACTATCGGAAACACGACTCAGTATCAAATCAAATCATTCATTCATTCATTCATGCTTTCCAATCCCGCAACTAACCACAGTTTTCTCATTCATTAATCAATAAATCCACACCCACCAAACATCACAACCAATCTCAGTGATTGATCAATCAATTAATCCATGCTGAGCTATTTTCATTCATTAATGAGACAATCCACGCTCACCTGCTTCTAAACAATCCATCACATTCTCATTTGATTCACACTCACCTACTCATATAACAAATCTGCTGCTTCTCATTTATACACTCACCCACTCCCACAACAATCTTCTGTTCCTAATTAATTCACACCTTCTACTAGGCTGAGCTATTTTCATTCATTAATGAGACAATCCACGCTCACCCACTTCCAAACAAATCGTTATTTTCGCATTTGATTTACACTCACCTATTCATATAACAAATCTCCTGCTCCTCATTTATACACTCACCCACTCCCACAACAATCTTCTGTTCCTAATTAATTCACACCTTCTACTATTTTCATTCATTAATGAGACAATCCACGCTCACCCGCTTCCAAACAAACCATCACTTTCTCATTTGATTCACACTCACCTACTCACATAACAAATCTCCTGCTTCTCATTTAATCTTCTGTTCCTAATTAATTCACACCTTGTACTATGCTGAGCTATTTTCATTCATTAATGAGACAATCCACGCTCACCCGCTTCCAAACAAACCATCACTTTCTCATTTGATTTACACTCACTTATTCATATAACAAATCTCCTGCTCCTCATTAATGAGACAATCCACGCTCACCCGCTTCCAAACAAACCATCACTTTCTCATTTGATTTACACTCACTTATTCATATAACAAATCTCCTGCTCCTCATTTATACACTCACCCACTCCCACAACAATATTCTGTTCCTAATTAATTCACACCTTCTACTATTTTCATTCATTAATGAGACAATCCACGCTCACCCGCTTCCAAACAAACCATCACTTTCTCATTTGATTTACACTCACCTATTCATATAACAAATCTCCTGCTCCTCATTTATACACTCGCCCATTCCCACAACAATCTTCTGTTCCTAATTAATTCACACCTTCTACTGACATAACAAATCTTCAGTTTCTAATTCATTAATTCACACTCACCTATTCTCATACCAAATCTTCAGTTTCTCATTTATTAATAATTAAATAATCCATCCACACCCAGTCTCTCAAAAAATCTCCAGCTTCTCATTAATTCACTACATCATCAGGGTTTCTGAGCAACTCAATCACTTAATCAATATCAAAAGATATTATCGTCTCACTCAAATGGTTAACGTCGGCAAGTCAAAGAGTTAATGCTTGCTGTACCGCAAATACTCGTAGATCTTCTTTGCAACAATGTCTGTTGTTTTGTTTATTACAAGCCATCTGATATGCAACACGTTTCTAAGGTGAAGAAAAAACCCGATTGCTGACCTGCACTGATCCAAGAGATTCTGTATAATAACAACTCACTCGGCTAGTATGAAGCACATCAGTAAAATAACAAACACGTGGTGATCGGTGTAAACGTGAGTATCAAAGGGTTGCCGAAGTTAACCTTTTGAGTGTGTCTGCATAACAACAATTGGTTCGGCTCGTAAGAAACAACCAGCAAAATAACAAACACGCGGTGAACGGCGTAAATATAAGTAGCTATCAAAGGGCTGCCGACAAACTTTAGAGTGAGACGAAAATACCGTACTCATTTAATTCCGCGGTAAAGAAAGACTACCTAATGTTATTGCTATTGAGGTTTCATATGTATTTGTTTATTTATTCATTAATCCACTTCCACAGCCAGTTTCAGTTCTCCATAATCCACGATGCCATCGTTTATCTTGACATTAACTATACAGAATCATCTCATTACTCTCATTACCATTAGTTAGTTTCTCAGAATTATTGTTCTTAGTACATCTACTAAGCAAAATATCTCTTGCACTAATATGCAGTGGGAACAAAATAAATTAATCCTACAACATACAAAAAAAAAAAATAGAAGAACAAAATGTTCATGAAAGCTAATTAATCCAATCTTACCCTCTTTATCTACTTCACACTTCCCTCCTTCCACAAACGCTCTTCAACTTGTCATTCACTCCACAATCTGTCTTTAGAACCATAATTTAATCCACTATGAACTTGTGTCCAAACGATCTCCAATCTCATTATGCCACAACTATTCACTCTACAATCACTTTTATTTTCATAAATTAATAAAACCACCATCGTCATTCTTTAGTCTTAAGCTTATAAATTACGCTACTACCATCCATTAGACATCTATATTTTCCGGTCTCATAATTAAGACATTACAATACACTTCACGACCACTATTCAGTCTCATAAATTGTAAACATTATCCACTTTACTACTTTGATGGTGTTCGGGTAAAGGAGGTTAAGTCATTTTTGTGCAAATGGAGTTTTTTCCCCCTGGTGAATACATAGTCAAATTCTACAAGTGGGTGTGCAAGAAACAAAATTAATACTAGCATTTGATGTGCTTTATTTGTGTAAGAAATTATTTGAAAAAGAGTTCGAAGTTTAATTTTTATTTATATCGAAACTCATTTTTATGACATCTCCCTTTATCCAAACACCATCGAATTACTCTTCTCTCATAAATTAAGTCACTATCATCCACTAAACAACTTCAATTGTTTCGTAAATGAAGTTTCATCCACCTTGTATTTAGGTATCCAATACCTTAAATTGAATCATTACTATACAACTGTAACTTCTCTTCAGTCCTATAAAATAAGAATTTAACGTCTACTATATAATATCTACTCTTCGTCTCAAAGTCACTATCATCTACTCTATATCTATTCTTCGGTCTCATAAACTAAGGCATTATCATATAACTCCTCGGTCTCACAAAGTAAATCACTTTCATCTACTCTACAACTGCTCTCCAATCTCTCATAAACCGAATCATATAGAATGACTCTTCAGTCTCAGTCTCATAAATAGGGTCAGTGTATCCATTCTACAATTACTCTCCAGTCTCATAAACTGAATCATATACAATGACTCTTCAGTCTCACAAATTGAGTCATTAACATCGTACTTCAGTCTCATAAGGTCAGTGTTATTCATTCCACAATTACTCTCCAGTCTCATAAACTGAATCATATACAATGACTCTTCAGTCTCACAAATTGAGTCATGAACATCGTACTTCAGTCTCATAAGGTCAGTGTTATTCATTCCACAATTACTCTCCAGTCTCATAAACTGAATCATATACAATGAATCTTCAGTCTCACAAATTGAGTCATTATCATCCACTCTACTTCAGTCTCATAAATAGGGTCAGTGTATCCATTCACAATAATTACTCTCCAGTCTCATAAACTGAATCATATACAATGACTCTTCAGTCTCACAAATTGAGTCATTAACATCGTACTTCAGTCTCATAAGGTCAGTGTTATCCATTCTACAATTACTCTCCGGTCTCATGAACTGAATATTACGCAGTCTCTAACTACTCTTCAGTCTCATAAATTGAGTAATTATCACTCTATAACAACTTTTCGGTCTAATAAATTAAATCAATAACATTCACTCTAATACATTAAATTTTCGTCACATAAATTAGGT
The DNA here is from genome assembly GCF_040183065.1 of Periplaneta americana. Classification (NCBI taxonomy): domain Eukaryota; kingdom Metazoa; phylum Arthropoda; class Insecta; order Blattodea; family Blattidae; genus Periplaneta; species Periplaneta americana. The sequence continues at coordinate 34,788,033 of NC_091122.1, forward strand.
AGGCTAATTCTCATCTTCTCCACTTGTAGTCATCAGTCTCAATGAGTCAATATAATTCAATCCACAATCATTTTCAGACTCATTATTGAAGCAATTGTCCCGCCGTAGCATCGTGGTTTAAAACATCATGCCTGGACTCGCGTTACGGAATAAACGCTGGTTCGAGTCCTCATGGAGAAATAAGGTTTCTCGAGAAATTTCAGCCAGTGTATGGAACCGGTGTCCACCTAGCATCGTGATGAATTTGGGAAGCTAAATCCGATTACGAAAACCAGGTATAACGGCTGTGGGATCATCGTGCTGACCACACGGCATCTTAGTTCTCGTTGGTTGATGGTTTACCTCTGCTGAGGCATATGAACATGAGGACAGCAGCCGGCTGGTCGGCCCTGGCCCTCCATCGGCTGTCGCGCCACAAATTATATAAATAAAGCAATTATCTATTCCACGACTACTCCATATTACCTTAATTCACCCAAAATTACAATACAGCCCCTTATCTGTGTTTGTGTCTTATCTACGTATTACTTAAGCCCATGTTCATCCATTCGCACCCTCGTAATACGCTAAACGTTAAAACTATGTTGACGTCAGTAGTGACGTATTTGATGACGTATGTTAACGTTCGTAAAACTTCGGAAAAAAAATCATACGATATTTCTCGTTCCGTTAACATTTATCTTGTCACAGCTCCTATGATAGTCAATAAATCGCGCTGAAATATTTTTCATTGATGGAAAGCATAGAAAAAAATTCGAAATGAAAATGTGAGATGTGTCGAGAAAGAAACTTACTTACTTACAAATGGCTTTTAAGGAACCCGAAGGTTCATTGCCGCCCTCACATAAGCCCATCGATCCCTATCCTGTGCAAGATTAATCCACTCTCTATCATCACACCCCACCTCCCTCAAATCCATTTTAATATTATCCTTCCATCTACGTCTCGGCCTCCCTAAAGGTCTTTTTCCCTCCGGTCTCCCAACTAACACTCTATATGTTGAGAAAGAAAGGAAATCATTTTTAAAAGTGGTCACTACTCAAAATCTTTACTGGTTTCCGAGTTACGGCGAGTTAAACAAAGGAGCATTTTCGCTTGGCGGAGTACTCACGACTCCACCTTTTACATGCTGGAATCTAAACGAAAAATTCTTTCTCAAGTCTTCTTGTACTTCGGCCTAAATAATTTGCCCATCTTGAGCTGTTCTAAGTAGATGAATATCGTCCATAGTGGTAAATCTCAAACGATATGCCACGT